>NW_008341669.1:454685-517615 GCF_000622305.1 Nannospalax galili
ACTCACAAAGATCTGCCTGCCTCTGCCTCCCAAGTGCTGGGATTAAAGGCATGCACCACCACGCCTGGCAGAAATTAATTTTTTAAAATAATAAATTAAAAATATATAATGAAGTAGTGGTCACAGCTGCCATCCTGAGGCAGAAGTCCAGCGTTTACTAGACGGAATCAGCATAGTCTCCAGTGCTTGTTATGGCCGTGGGCTGTTGGGTATATTCTTATAAAACTGGGTCAAAGGCACTTCTCTTTCACAGGAGGTAAGCAACATACTTTCAGTAACTTCCTTCAGAGCCTTTAACCCTCAGGTTCTTCATCATAACCTACGCTGCAGAGACCTATTTTTGAACAATCTTCAGAACTCTATTCTGGTTTGCTACAAGAGACAGATCATGCCAGTTGTACCTAGTGATCGGGAAGCACTAAACATTACAGATGTCTTTGCAAAACTGGTGCACATCACACAGTTGAAATAAAGCCAACAAAGTTTCAGAGGCGTGGCACCCTGGCGTAGAAAGTCCTACAAAGTAGAGTACAAGTGATGTATGTTACACTCTCTGTGGGTAAGGAAGAGCTCAATAATGCATTTGGTGGGTCTTGTTTAGATTTTAGGACATTGTTGCATATGATTCAAACATGTGATGTGTAGGTTTTAAAAAATATTTATTTATTATTTTTATTTTATGTGTACGAGTGTATTGCCCAATGTGTGTAAGTGCATCTTGTGTTGTGCAGTGCCTGTGGAGATCAGAAGAGGGCATCAGAGTCCCTGGAACTGGAGTCAGAGATGGTTGTTAGCCTCCATGTGGGTGCTGGGAATCAAACCCAGGTCCTCTGCAAGAGCAGACAGTACCCTTAGCCACGGTGCCATCTCTCCAGCCCCATGATATATAGGTTTTATATCTCCAAGTCTGAGAATTATAAGATGGAACGGCATTGTCTGTTTTCACACAGCACTCTAGCCCATCTGTAGACTTTTATCTCTACCTCCAAACCTTAGGTTCCATTGAACTAAAGGAAATTCCTCTAGTGAAGAGGAATACTTCTAGCAGGAGGCAGAAGGGCTTCACTGAACTCTAAACTCTCAATTATTGTAATGGATACTATCACACACCACTCAGTCCCACTTCAGAGCCAAGAGGATCCTAAGAGACGCGGGGAGTGCTGCTGATGTCTCCCAGGCACCTTCCTCAGGGATTGCTTTCAACTAAATGGAGCTGTTTTCAACCCAGTGATTCCTCCTCCCTGGAGATGTCCTACATCTAACCTCTGATCAAGAGCCCAATGCCCTTTTGTTGAGTGGAGGTAAATATGAAGAGCTATTCCAGCCTAACAGCTCATAGTGAGATTGTTTGGGGCTTTGGCGCCTCCAAGGTGAAATACTCCCTCTGCTTAATCCTCCTTATCTCTTTCCTTCATGGAGGTTAGTCCCGAATGTTTGTCTGAGAGAACGTCCTGAGCACAAAGCTTTTCAGCTTCTGCTTGGCAAATGTGAAGGAAGACCAGTTTTCGCCTTGGGCTCCTGTGAAGTCTAAACTCAGATACCAGGAAAGGTTGTGGGAGCCCAGGAGGTTGAAGAGATTACCAGGAGTCATAGACAGATAAGGCATATTTTATTCACTCCAGGAAAAGTCTACTATGCACACTACTAAAAAGCTAGAAGATGGAAGGCGCCTGAGAACACACTGGCATACTCGGGCAGCACACGGGGGGCGGGGGCAGACCCAGGTAAACTAGTCGACCAACACATAGGCCACATGAAGGTGGAGGCAAAGGCTCCTCTAAAGCCCCTTGACCTCAAGGCCATATTTATACGGAATCACACAAAAGTGGCACTCTGCTAAAAATAGTTACATGACAGATCACACCACAGTTTGCTTTGTTCCCCTGGCATCTGGGGCATCTGGTGTCAGTCACTTTGTGCCGACTCATAAACGCCTGGATGTCCAGTGTCAGCCATGTTTTACCTGACTCATGCCAGGTAGCCATATCAGTGCCATGTTATGTAAACATAGACTGGCCTTGTTGGCTTCTGTTCCTAACAGCTCTTCAGCTAAATGGGTCAGTAGGCAAAAAAGCTGTACAATGGAATCAGGAAAAGAATCTTTGGGAATCAAGAGTATCTTTGGTACTATCTATGGTAAACAGTCAAATGCACCCCAACAAGAGCATCTCAGCCAGGTGGGAAGCCAGGCCCTGCATACGTGACTCTGGGAAGCAGGCAACCTTCACCAGCAAAGGGGCTGACTAAGAAAGAGGGAAATCCATACAACTGGTGTAGAAAAATGATAGATTCTTTTACGGCCAGAGACTTGCTGTAGCACCAGGAATTGCTTCTTCTTTTGGTAACTTTGTAGCATTAAGCCTTTGTAGAATGTGGATACCTGCCTCTTTTATGGGGGCAACATGATATGTGGGACTTAATGTGTGCTGAAAGTAGGACGGATAGTCTGGTAGGGAGGCTGTAGAAGATGCACAGCTCATACCATTTTGTAACCAGTTCATAGAAGCCTCATTTTTCCTCCTGCTGCTACTGAGGTGACTGGCTCTACTTCAGTCTAAAATTGCTGTCACAGACAACTTCTCTTTGGGGCTGCCAGTTCCTGCTTCTGGTTTCCTCCCTTGGAGTTTCTGTGGTGCCAGAATGTAGATTTCCAACCTAACCTTATTCTGCAGTTTCACATATGCAACCCATAAATCTGGGGGGATTTAAGGACTCAAGAACAGGAATCAAGAGACAGATGCTCTTCCACCTCATCCTCTGGATGGATAGTTTAAAAGTATGTTTCCCAAGGCTCCATTGGCAGTCATCTCTCAGACTGAATACTAGCTGCCCTAAATTTCAGCCTTCTCAATAATGCATCCTTGCCTTGGCTCCTCGTTTCTCTCTAGTTTGGTATTCCGCTGGAAAACCCTGTCTCCTCTATTTCTGTCTTTAAGGGAACTCAAGTCAAGACAGCCTGATAGGGAGGCAGCTGAGCATGAAGCCAACGGTGTGTGGGCAGAGCTGGGGAGTCAATATTCTATCCCACGCAATACAGGTGACTCAGTGCTTCTTTCCGGAGACTCTGTTTCATGTTTCGTTGTGGGTTCCATAATGAAGTAGGTCTAGGCCAAGAGTTTCGAAGTCTTAATCGTTTAGCTTCTTGAATTTTCTTCCCTGCTCGCGTCTCCTTTTTAGCTTTATAGCAGCCATGAAACCTTGTACAAGCCATCAACTCTCTTTTAAAACACCCAGATTAAATATGGTGAGCTGGGAATCAATGCCCTGTATCACCTTAGCAAGGGTGTCAATGACAGAGAAGAGACTAAGTTCTGTGGACAATTGGCTATTTCTTGTTTTTCTTTTTCTTCTTTTAATGGTGCTAGGATCAAACCCAGAGCCTCAAGCATGTTAGACATAAATGAGATCTCACATGCCTCTACCCTGTTTGCAGTAATGTTCAGGGTTCCATTTGTAATATTATAGTTATATATCTCTTAATGATGGAGCAAATCTTGAGAATGTGTCATGAGGTGATTTTGTCATTATGCAGGCATCGTGGTGTGTATTTACCCAGAGTGAGGTTGCTATGACATCTCTAAGGGATTCAGTCCGATGGGCCTGCAGGCATCATGGTGTTCATTTACAGAGTGAGGTAGCTATAACATCGCTAAGGGACTCGGTCCAATGGGCTTGCCATCGTTATGTGTGGTCTGTCATTGAGTGAAGCACAATCATGTACTGCATAATTATATTTTATTTTAAAATAAAGAAGTGAGATGGACCGTAGTCGCTCCAGCTTTAGACCATATGGTGAGCCGCACTTTCCTGGGAGGGGATGTGCAGGTATTAGCATTTTCCTGCAACAAGCCCAGGTTTATGTTTTGCTGCCCTTTATCAAAATGACACCAAAACCCTCTCCAACCTCTCTAGAACTGACATGGAGTATATCCAGACCTCTTCAGAGAACATGGTGAGGATATATCCTGGATTCCTTAAAGTGATAAGGGGATCAAGAACAGAAGGACTGCTGTCTGGCTTCAGCCCGAGTGTCCCACAGCTGGAACAGAACACAGCCCACTTGTTCCTGAGCCACGTGCCTCCCCTCTTCCACTGCTCTTCCCTGTTCTCAGTGTCTCCAAAGTCTTTCTTTGCCCAGCTGTTACCTGGAAGTTCTTCGGACCGCTATAACAGCAAGCTGCAGTCCCACCTCCTTCCCACGTTCCTCAGAAGGAGACAAGGGCAGGGAGCCAGTTACCCCTCCCACCCAATCAGTTGACCTTAGTTGCGTGAGGGGGAGGGCCAAGGAGATATAAGCCAAGGATGCCATGAGGCTGGTCTCTCACCATTTTGTATGGCTGTTGGGAAGTCAGGGGATCTATGTTTGAGTGTGGACTTTCCAGTGCAGCTGTAAATGGGGGGTGTCCACTCTTTTGTAAGTAAACTAGCACCCCAAGCTCAGTAAATCCAATAAACTCATTAGGATTTTACCAAATGGCAGTTTTGGAGAATCCTTGGGAGCTGGACACCATGTGTGCCTTCCAGCAGTGAATTTGACCTTACACCAGCCTATGCAGAAAATCAGATGAGAAGCTCTCCAGTATACCTAGAGCTTCGTGAAAGCTATAACAAAAGCACATTCCATCCATCTGAAAACACGAGCATGAGTGTCAGATCCGCGTGGACCTGGACATAAATCGCAGTTCATTTATTTTTTATGGTTCATGTCCCTGGTGCTAATTGATTACCTCGAAGTCATTTTTCACCTATAGAATAGATATTTTACAGCACAGTTGTGAATGAGTGGTTCTCTTCTATGTCATCATCCTGTCTTCAAGGTTTAACCCATATCCTTGGTTACCTCCCACAGTCTTTTGTCCCATTCATCCCAGAAGCCGCGCACACTGACTTGTTTCATTGCTCTGGTTATAGTCTGCTGTATGATTCCAATCTCTTCCACTAGCCTATGATATCCTTGAAGGAGAGACTGAATTCTAGCCATTTTTCTTATGCTTTCAGAACACTTGCTTCCGTTGTAACATGGAGCTAAAGGTCTTCTACACAGACCAGTTACTAGGGTGGAGATCATGTCTGAAATATGTGACATGGAAAGGTGCATGGCTAGTTTTCCTCTGTGGGCTTTCAGGATAGTGATAGGGCTTAGACTTCATGATTTGGGCAAGAAAACATCTGATTCCTTGTGCCTGGGATTTCCTCGGCTGTGGGTTCTGGTCTCGGAAGACTTCCTGTTACAGTGTTGGATGGTGAACAGGGAGATGTTCTCCTACATACACCCAGCATCAAGAAACCATTTCCCAGGCTGGCTCCAGGAGCATCATCTTCATCAATTCTACTCTGTCAGATGATCTTCCCTATGAAATTGCTGGCCCAAAACACAGGCCTCACATCCAGGAGAATAAGAGCTTACTCTGAAGCTAAATATGAGGGGCCACAGCCTAGGAACATAGAGCTGTGACCCCAAATACCACATTCCAACATAGTAACAGTTTCATAATTTTTTTATAGAAATAAAAATTCTTTAGTGGAAACATCAGGCAGGCAGGTTGCAGCACAGAATTCTCTGCCATAAGCTTCAGATGTTATTTTATCTTAGCTTTTGAGTTGGTGGAAGCTAGAAGTGTCTGTACATCTAAAAAGGATGAACAGTCACAAAGACGGGCCTTAGGTCATACATAGAGGTGGGCAACAAATGGTTATTAAGGGAGCTAAAATATGAAGGGAGCCCAAGATATTTCAGACCTAGACCTGTGATATTCTAGCTCTACATAATTACAGTCTGCCCATCAGCCTTGTAGCATCTCAGCACAGATGTGACATTTCTCAGATTCACAAAGTTCCATGATTTTGTGATTATGAGTGAGGCTTAAGGAGTTCTTCCATGGTTACAGTATGAATGAAATGATTTAATCTTATGCATACAATACTGCCCTGTCCAGGTGCTCATGTCAGGAGGTATCGATCTATATATCTATCTATCATCTATCTATCTATCTATCATCTATCTATCTATCTATCTATATCTATATCTATCATCTATCATCTATCTATCTATAGATATAGATATAGATACAGATACAGATATAGATATAGATATATTATTCTTCAGAAGGAAATTTCAAAGATAAAAGAGTGAATTATTGGTTCAGTATCAGTCAGCTGCAACAACCACAAGGTTAAAAGAGAACCATGAAGTAAACAAACACAGTCCTCCAGTCTGTGTGCCTCCAGGCCTCAGGCTCCTTTCTTCCTGCTGAGCTCTTCCTGGGTCAAAATGGTTTAAGGTTCAGAAGCTGAATGAAATGGCTATTGAGTTATGTAAGTTATGCTGTTTTCCTGGCCTCCAGATGTAGCTATGCACATCCCAGCCTATGACCTGAGTCAACTTTGCCCACTGACACAGAGCACATCTGCAAGATAGGTTGACCTCCAAAAGGATGAACTTTTAGGCCCGAGAAATTATCACACATCCCACTGGTCACGGGAACAAGAAATCGTATTTTATATGGATTTTTTTCCTCAGGGATATTTTCACATGTTTCCTGAAGTATATTTAACCAAAATTGGATTTACACAAAGTAATGGGAACACAACTTCTCTCATTAACACAACTTGGGCTGAAAGTGAATTTTGTGAACACATTTACTGAGAAATGGGAACGGCATAAAATCACCAGAGCTCAGAAAAAATAATAAAGGTGGGATGAAGTGGAATTCTAATCACTGAAAAGTGTTAAGTTCAGGAGGCTGTAATCTCACATTGCCTGAAGGAAAATATATCTGTGTAAAACAAAAGCTGACTGCAACTCTCGCGTCTTAAATGGCAGGCTGGCTCTATCCCAGGAACCAGAGAGAGGCAACATGGTTGTGATGACCTCGCCTGCTGACATAGGTCAGCCCACCTTCCCCAGCTCTGCCCTGTAACATTTAAATGACAAAGGGTGGCGTTCTTAGCCCAATCAAGAGTTTCCACAGTAGCCTTGGAAGGAGGGATAGAAGTAGCAGGTGTAAGATGGACATTGGGAAGAAATGGTCAACAAACTGGACAGTGGAAAGGTCCCCACTGGGGAAGAGAGTGCCAATTAGTGTCCTCTGTAGGAAAGATTATATCTATTAATCACATTTGTAATTCTGTTACCAACTCTGCAATGTAATTACCCAGCATGCTTCCAACCTTTCATTAAAGTGTGTTGCGCTCAGTAATTGTGCTTTTGAGGGTGCTTCCGGGATATAAAGGGGGAATGGCCCTTGGGTCGGAAGGAGGAGCTCAGCTGAGGGGTTAGTGGAAGCTCTGGGAATCAGGGATATTTTAGCTCAGGCTGCGATAATAGAATGCCACAGACTTGGAAACTTGGACAATAGAGATTTTCTTGCCGTTCTCAAAGCTGGAAGCAGAGGGCTGAAGTCTGGTGAGGGCTTTTTGCTGGGCTGCAGTCAGCCACCTTTTCACTGTGTTCTTAATGGGTTATCTCTGAGTGCTGTGGTCAGAGAGGGAGAAGGAACAGAAGAAAGAATGAGGAAGTGAGAGAGGAGAGACAGAGACACAAAGAGAATGAATGAATGAATGAATGAATGAATGATCTTGGCCCAGTGCCTCTTTTTCTTTGTGTTTGTTTGCTTATTAGAGAGATGGTCTCAGTATATAGCCCAGGCTGGTCTTGAACTCAGGATCTGCTTGCCAGGGATTACGGCATGTGCCATGACATCATCATCAGGATATCATCTTAAAAGTTCTATAAGGACTGGAGAGAAGGCTCCGTGGTTAAGAACGCTGGCTTCACTTGCAAAGGACCCAGCTTCAATTTCTAGCACCCATGTAGTGGCTAACAGCCACCTATAACTCCACTTCCAGAAGATAACCTTCTTCTGGCCTCTGTGGATATTGTATGCATGGATGCACTTACAAACTTATGGGCAAAATGCTCATACACATAAAATAAAAATAAATACATTTACATAGAATTAGGACTCCACTCATAACTCAGTTTATTCTTTTTACCCCCTTAATCTATCTTCAAATACAACCTCCTTGGGGGTTAGGACTTCAACATACAAATCATGCAGATGTAATTTAGCCTGTAACAAATGATCAGCAGGAAAACAGATGACAGCAGAAGTATAACATGCAGCTTGCATCTTACCAGGAAAGGATAAGAGAAGCTCTTTCCTCTCACACAGAGGCCCTACTTCTTCAGATGTAGCTGAGATCTATCTAGTCCTCCCTGCAGGTCAGCCTCCAGGAATTCTTGGATCCATCAAACAAGGCACATCACTATATTCTTTCTATTGTCTTAGTCTTTCAGACTCACCCCTGTAAGCAAGCTTGCAGTCTGATTTTCTAAGAATACTAAGCCCTGACAGTGTTGTCACTGGCTCCTAGAGGTAGGAAACGTGGTTATTTACTCTCTCAAACTTTTACAAAGAAGATAATCTTCATCATATGAGAATATGCATAACTCAAAACCACCACACAAATATCACACAGTGGCTAAACAGTCACAAGCTCTCTATGGTTCAAGAGCAGTAGTTATTCTCAGTAAGAGGGGCATGTGTGAAGTGCCATTTCTTCCTCCTTGTGTAACACAGCGGCATCTCCTGGGGACCAGTGGTCCTCATGAGATCTGTCCCCCCCCGGAGGTCAGCTTCTAGGAACTGCAGGGCATCTGTGGATAGGTGATAAGAGCTGCCCCTGGTTAGTGATCATGGTTCACTATGCTCCTAGAACCAGCCAGCTTCTTCCTAAGCATGAAATCATAGATTCTTCTCAATCTACAATTATAGCAAGCCACGACTTTTCTTTGGGGAAAATCAACACAGTATGTTCAAATTGTGGTCCAGTTTGTAAAATGCCATCTTGTAGGAGAGGCTGTAGAGGTAGTATCTGTGGGTAAGATAGATCTTACATCTTTTCTCACATAAAAACCAAGATAAGACTGATTTTGGTGAGGAAGAGGACCAGAGGGAGGGAAAGGATAGTTGGGGGTGGGTGGGCTAGAATATGCAAAGTACAATGATATAGACATATAAAAATATCATAATGCAACTCATTTAACATTTAATTCCAGCCCTTGGGAGGCAGAGGCAGGTGGATCTCTGTGAAATCAAGGCTAGCCTGGTCTAGTGAGTTCTAGGCCAGTTGGGTTACAGAGAGACCCTGTCTCAAAACAAACCCAAAACCTCAAAAATTAAATAATAAAGAGCTCCTATGCTGCACCTGCATCCAGAAGGTAGGCCGATACTCCTGTTAAGCTCATAGGCCTGGGAATCAGATGCATTTGAGTGGAGATCCTGGCTCTGTCTCTTGCCAGCTGCAAAGTTGGGGCTACTTAGTTTCTCATTTTCTTCATCAGTGAGACAGGTATAACACTGCTGTGAAGTTCTTTACATAAGAAAACTTATTTCAGGTGCTGGAGAAATGGCTCAGTGGTTAAGAGCACTGGCTGCTCTTGCAGAGGACCTGGGTTCAGTTCCCAGTACCCACATGGTGGCTAACAACCATATGTAACTCCAGTTCCATGAGATCTGATGCCCTCTTCTGGCTTATGCGTGTATTGCATGACATGGGTGCACTTACATACTTACAGGCAAAATACTCATACACATAAAAGTAAATAAAATTTAAAAAATTTAAATAAAACTTTTTTCTGATACTTAGGAAATGCTCCAGAAATGTGTGCTCTAAGAAGGGTATCATACAATAAGCTGTCCCAAGCCTATGAGGGTCAAGATGAAAAGGGAACACTATTAACATTTATGTTGGGTCATAGGCATAAAGCAAGCCTCTTCTGGGCTAGCTAGCATGTTCTAGCCTTCGGCCAACTCTAAGAATGAAAATGTATGGTGTGGCTTTCATTTGAAACTCGATACCAGCTCAGTTGTAGCCAAACATTTCTCTGCAATAACCAGATTTGCCTTGGAATTAGATCAAAGACAACTGAATTGTGGCTTTGATGATAATGGATTAAATTGAGACCCCCCAAAAGATACATTGAGATTATAATTGCCAGTACCTCAGACTGTGGCTTTGTTTGGGACTAGGGTTATACTATGTGGAACTAGTTAAGATGAGGTCATAGTGGGATACAGAGGATTCTTGATCCCGCATCACTGGCATTCTTTCAAGAGAAATCTGGAAACAGACACTGAGGCACAATGAAAATGGAACTGGAGGCTGGAAAAATGTTGTCACAAGTCAAGGAGACTAGAGGAGGCAAGGAAGTTTGAACTTCTCACCTCTAGAAATGTGACATCATACATTTCTATTGCTTTGAGACTCCAGTTTGTAATGGTCCATCAGAGAAGTCTAGGAAACTGTTGTGTAGTGAATAGTTATTTCCTCCAAACTGGAACATCCATTCCTGGAGCATGGAGGGAGGGTCCGGAGACTTACTTGATTCTCTAGGCCTCACTGAAAGTTATGTAAACAATGGCTGGAGAGAGAAGGGTCATCACCCATGCTGGGATGGGCTTTCAGTGATGCAGATGTGCCCCTGTAAGTCACCCTAGGAGGCTCATTCACCAAGAGACTATGTCAGAATTGTTCTTTGGGGTGAGTAGATTTTATGTCTCTGTAGGAAATGTCACACGATAGAAATGAAGACAGATCAGGACTCTGGCTCATAGTGTAGTGCTGAACTGCCCATCTGTTCATGCTGAGACTCAATTTCTCTGCTTTTAAAAGGAATGCAAAGGATCTAGGCAGTGGTGGTGAAGACTGAACCATGTGGTCAGCAAAAGTGTCCTCTGTCCTGGGGCATTCCTGACTATGGGAAAGGATGCAGGTCTTATTCTCAGTATTCCCACTGCTTGGTCAGACTCTGCTGCCTTGCAGAATCGATGTCATAGGCAAAGCATAACTAATGGTCTACTTAGAAAGGCAAACCCTGCAGAGCTCAGCTGAGTTCTAGTGGTCCCTTCATTAGAGGTTCTGTGGGGAGACTGTCACCTTATTATGAATGGTAGTGTTAGGGTTCAGATCTGCAGCAGCCCCCTCCCCAACAGGGCCTCGTGGTCTTTGAAGTTAAGAGAAGCAGACTTTTCTGCACCTTTTGGCCAAAGGCAGCATGCTCCCCCTTTGATGATCTTGAAGGATAAATAGGCTCCACCTTTTGACTAGAGACCCAAGGAGTCGCTTCAGCATAGCAGAATTTCCCTTCGATGATCTTAAAGGGTAAACAGACACCTTTGACCCAGATCCTGACTTATGGATTGGAAGGGGGCGGTTTTAACAGAAGCTGTTCTGATAAGCCCTGGGCTTCTGCTTCCCAGCTTCCCCACCTAATTTCTAAAAATATCTTCCCGCCTTCTGCATCCCCCGAAATACCCCCTATAAAGACCCCAGTCCACAACCTGTGGGCTGACAATTTCCCTACCCCAAAGGGAACTGTCCCCTGTGAATTTCCTTTGCTAATAAACTCTATCCCCCTGGAGTTTTATCTGTGTCCTGGTGCTTTTGCCTGATTGACCCAATTCATCTATCAGGTATCAATCCTGATCAGAGAGAGTCAGAGGACATTGTTGGAAGACTAAGAAAGGATAAGGCAGATAGCTGTAGCTCTCCTGCCACAGGATTGATCTCCCTGCAGGCCAGCTCAGGGGCATTTCCAGACTCAAACCAGACTTGCTTGGTGGCACAGGCCAAAGGAACTTTCATTTAAGCCAGGCCCCTATTATAAGTTCAGAGCTATGAAGGAATCTCTACAGTGTGAGAACTCAAAATCCACAAATTTTGGCAAATTGGGACAAATAAGTAGAGGTAAGAGAAATAAACATACATGGAGAGAGAAATCCAAGTTTCTAGACTGTGGCTGGAGTTTCAGTCTATCTGGAAGTGGGAAGGAAGGAGGGTACACGAGACAGCAGTGCTCACTCATGATGAAGAAGTGATCGTGATGTGTTCCTGAGAGTCAGAATCCATGGAACAGTTACGAACAAACCTGGAAACTACTGAGTTCTGATGGGAACTTCTGTCTGTCTGTCTGTCTGTCTGTGGTCTCGCTGTGGACTCTTCATCTCTCACTCACTCCCCAACAATATATTTATTCTTGCACAAGCTTCTCTGTGGTTTGCTTGTCACTCTGAGTTCCCCCAAACAGACCCCTCTGTCCTAGCAATTCCGGGACTTCAGTCTGAGCTGCTCCAGGGACAGCCTGTCAGGGAGGCTCCAGTTCCATTCTCTAATTTGCCCTTCTTGAATTTCATCTTCATATGGAGGCCGGAGTAATCATCCTGAAATGTAAATCAGATCACATCTGCTGCTCAGCTCAGAATCTCCCCAGGGCCTGACATCACACTTTAGAACAAAACAAGAAAGGATGCCTCTGCCTGCCTCTGTGACATCGACCTCCAGGTTGAGTCCCACCCTAATTACTCCTGCTGTTAGTCTGACACACCAAGAAAGATCTTGTTTCTGAGAAAAGTATTTTCTGGTTCTTCTTCCTGGAATTCTCTCTTCTCAGACAGTAACATGGTTTTAGCTTCCTTTGTAGGCAAGACACCCTGGTCTCAGGATCCCAAAACACAATCCCTCCGCTACATGGCCACTCTCTTCCTGAAATTAGGTCATATGATAAACAAGTGCTCAGGCAGACTTATCCCATTAGGGTGCCAGTTCCTGGAGAATAGATGTCTTCTTTTCTACAGCATCCTACCACCTAGGGCAGTACCAGGCACTGGAGAGTGCCCTGACTAAACATTTATTTATTAAGCAGATGTCTGGATAGATAGGGTATTTAGATGCAGAACCATAGCTTGCAAATATTAACATCAACTTTATCACCGACCTGTATTGTACACAGCCTTAAGGTTTATGTAGTAGCAACTGTGTGACCCTGGACAGATGTTCCCTCAAACACGCATTAGCTATTTGTTCATTGTTTAACAAGTAAGTTCTGTGTACCAGTGATGGTCTGGGACTATGCAAGGTGCTGGGGTTATGTTGCTGGGCAGACATCCGGGTATGAGCTCTCATGGAACTTAATAGGCTATTAATGACATAAACAACTTAAAAAGTCAGCAAGGGATGGGGTGTAGCTCAGGAGAGGAGTACTTTGCTAACATATGCAAGGCCTGAGTTATATCCTCAGCAGTAAAATACAGATAAATTAGGGCTGGAAAGATGACTCAGTGGCTAAAAGCACTGGCTGCTCTTACAGAGTTCCCAGCACCCACATGGCAGTGCATAATCATCTGTAAATCCAGTTCCAGGGGATCTGGCCTCTTTGGGAATTACACACATGTATTACAATTACATACTGGCCTCTTTGGGAATTACATGCATGTATTACAGTTACATACATGAGGTAAAACACTCATACATATAAATTAAATACAAATCTTTAAAACAATAGATAACAGGAAATACTAAGTAGTGATGAATGCATCAGGAAAGACATGCCTAGGAGTAGGTAGGAAATGTGCTATCCAAGTGCCTGAGAAAGTTCTGTTTGAAAAAGAACATTTGGACTGAAATCTGAATCAAGAAAATAAGAAATTCAAGAAGGAAGACTGTCGAAATCCTGAGGCAGAAAAAAACCTTTGTGTGTTGGAGGAACAGCAAGCAGACCCTTCCATCTGGGGGACAGGGGATGAGCAGAGGGTGACTTCAGCAAGTAGGCAGGTGCCAGGATTTATGGCATCTGATAAAAACCTTAGTGCCCTAGCATGTGGAATCAGCTAACAGCATCTATCCTGTAGGGTTGTTCTGGGGTTTAAGTAACTACCCCACACAGAGGATGAGTAAATACAAGTGTGGGTTCTAATTCTGGCTCTGAAGCTTTGTCTGACGGTCTCATTGACTGGAGTATTTCTAAAGCCTGTAATGCACAGACTGAGTTCTTCCTCTCTGTCCTCCTGTCCTGTCTTACCCTCTGTCTACCTCTTTCCATAATACTTAGTCCTTTTTAAACCGATACAAATGGAGATAGGCGAGTGCCACAGGGCATGAATATTTCTGCTCATTACGATCAGTTTGGGGACTATTTCGTAGCTACAGGAACTTTAGAAATAAAAGTATGATTTGATGGTAAAAGAACAGAGAAGATCATAAAATATCAGGAGTCTTCAGGCAGTGGTGTGGTGAGGCAGGGAGGCAAATCCTTGGGCCTGAAACGGCTTTGAAATGATGTTGATTTAACACTGGTCTCGGCTTCATTCTCCTCATGTAACTGGCACTCGGCTGGGTGGCTCAAAGGAGGAGGAAGGTGGTAGTCAGTGCTCACCAGGGATGCGCTGGTTTAGAGTTGCTATCAGAACAGCACTCAGTGTTTTCTACTCTGTCTTCTGAGGTGCCACATGCTGTGGCCCCTGCATGGGTTCCCTGAGTCCCTTCCAGTCTCTCTGGCTAGCTGGCTGTCCCAGAAGGCAGCACCTTCTTACACCCGTTCCTTTGTTACACCTTCCATAACTCCATGTAGCTGGACTCCATCATACTCAGAGACACCTGACTTTGAGCAGCCTAAATAAAGCAGACCCTCCTCACCCGCCACATGACTTCCTGCTGTTTATCACTCTGAAAAGGAGTTTCTTGTGTATCAGCTGTTCCCGGGATAAGAGTACTGTCTGGTACAGAAGAGCAGTGACTGACCTCATCAATGCCCAATGCCAACAGCAATGCCTAGCACATAGAAATGTGCTGTATAAATGCATAAAGTAAAAGAACAAACCATGAACTTGAATTGCATAAGAAGAATCGTCGCTGAGGAAGCGCTGAGGTATTTCATATCAATGCATGAGGGTGACACAGCTGCTGCACAGATGCAGAGGCATGACTGGGTCATCACTACCAAGATTGGTTCCATGTCTTCCCTCTGCTGCCCCTGTCTGCAGCCACCATTCCAGGTCCCTGACATTTCTTATCTGCGCTTAGAAAAGAGCCCAGCAACAGAGACTGTGGCTCACATCTCACCGTTCCTGGCCGAAGAGAAAAATGAATCTCTTTCAGAGTTCTCGAATATAAATATCTCAGGCCAGAATGCCGATTGGCCTTATCCAACACTAAGGAACTGTGCTGAGGGCATGACAGACACGAAGGCAAAATAGCCCCATCAGAACAGGTGGTGGGTGGAGGGTGAGCATTTCCACAATGAAGAACTGTTGAGAAATGCCTACCACCCTGGGCTTTGAAACAAGAGAAAGATTGTTGCAAGAAATCTGTTAATACAGCACCAGTATTTAGAAATGGTTTAGTTCTTATGCGTGTGAAAGCAGACCTGAACTGTGGTCTACAGTAATACTGTTTTTAATGTTATATCTTTAGATTTACTTTCAAGAGGGGAAGGTGAGGTATATGGTACAAATTCTACATAATTCCCACTTTGTCTTGCCTGTATTGCTGCTCATGGCCCGACTTGCATATGCAGACACTTTCTGTCAGAGGTGTGTCGGCACTAAGTAGTTTGAGACTAACTTGACTAGACAGATGCTGTGTGCTTAGAAGAGTTCCCTCAGGTCTGGGATTAGTCAATGCTTTCAACCCCAGGAGAAATGATGACATTAGGAATTTGCAGCAGATTCGTCTCGTTAGAAGCTGCAGGGCTGTTCATTCTGGCTTCCAAATGATGCTTAATTGCTGCCACATACCAAAGTGCACAGGCTGTCCCAGCTCCCATGCTTTGCTGATGAACAGGGTGTGTATGGGGGGCGGGAGGTAGAAGTGGTTCTAAAATTAATGGTTGAGAAATTGGATCTCGTCCTACACACAGACAAGGGACATCTCGTTTCCTCTGACATTTTTGTAGCTGTTCAGACACAAGGCCACAGCTGAGGAGGAAGAAGCCCTTCTCCTTGGTATTTACCTCTTCCTTATCTAGATTAAGAGGCAGGACGGGAGGAGGCCTGCTGGCTGGATTGCGCTGGCTTTGTACAACATCTCCCCACCAGGGCCTCATTTGTCTTTTAGAGACAAGACAGGGAGAGAGCAGCCAGTGTTGTCCCAAACCACCAGGCTGTTCAGCTGTTCCCTGCAACATCCGCCCCCCGCCCCCAGACTCCATGCCTAGGCACAGCCCTGGCTGTCTGTGGGCTGGATCATTTAATTGGGTCTTTATTGCGTGGGCTTATTTAGGAGTCACGGCATGCTCAGTAGATAGAATGGCATTTTCTGAAGGTGGGAGCCAGTTCTGATGAATAGTTTCATTCCGGAAGATCTAAATGGCTCCATCAACAGAAAGCGTTAGTGGTAGAAAAAAACAATTAACCCCTCTCCCCCCTCACCTTTCTTCTTTCTCCCTCCCTCCCTCCCTCCCTCCCCCCTCCCACGCCTCCTTCTTCCTTCCTCCTTTTTGAAAGTGTCTCTTATATCCCAAGCTGGTACTTATTTGCTCAATTCAGGGTTGGGAGACCCTCTCCACCACCCCTAAAGGGCAGTGGGATGCTTGCTCACAGCATCCTGTGGTGTCTTTTTTAAATTATAATTTTTTTCAGGTTTGATCACAAAGTGATTTCCTCATGGTGGTTTCACACATAGGTGTCATTATTATACTTTGATTTCATTGTTCCCCTTCCAGCTGGTTCCCCTCTGTCCCCCACTTAGTCCTCCCTTCTGCTTTCATGTCACATCATTCCACCACCCTACTTCCTCCCTCCCTTAAGGTCCTTCTTTTCTCTCCCACATTCATTCCTTTCCCTCCTTTGCCTATTCCTTTCCTTGTTTGGTTATATTATTCATTTGCTCACTTAGAACATGATAACCAATATATGTTTGGTCTTAATCCATTTTCTGGTTCCTACTCACAACAATCCTTTTTAAACATGTCTGAGTTGGTGCCCATAAGGTGATTTGGGGGCAGCCTTTAGATGCTGCTGGATGAGACACAGGGGCTGGCATCCAGAAAGAGCAAGCCTTCAGCTGGGATTTTCAGGTTCATCCTCTGACCTGTTGGGAGGGGAGAAGGGCTACAGATTAAGTTCAGTGACAAGTGACTAACAATTTAATTCATCCTATCTGTGTAATGAAACCCCCTTAAAATCCCCTAAAGGCCAGGATCTGAAGGCTTTGGAACACTCAGCACTTGAAGTGCTGAGTGGTGGGGCACCTAGAGGAGACGTGGGGCCTGCAGCTTGCCCTATTTAGTCCTTCCTTTAGGCTGTTTCTGAGTTGTATTCTTTATTTTAAAATGTGTACGAGTGTATTGCCTGAATGTATGTAAGTGCGCCCATGTCGTGCAATGCCCATGGAGGTCAGAAGAGGGCATTTGAGTCCCTTGGAACTGGAGTTACAGGACAGTTCTTAGCTGCCATGTGGATGCTGGGACCCGAACCCAGGTTCTCTGCAAGAGCTGTCAGTGCTCTTAACTCTCCAGCCCCAAGTTGTACCCTTTATAGGTAGGCATAAGTATTTTCTTCAGTTCAGAGAACAAGTCTAGCAAATCACTAGACTGAGAAGGTGAAAATCCCACAGGCTCCCGTGTCTGAATGCTGATAGCAGCAGTGTTTAGGGAGGTTGTGGAGACTTTGGAACTTGAGGCTCAGCTGTCAGGTGTAGACCCCTAGGGGCTGACCTCTGAAGGCCCTACTCACCTCTGCTTCTGATCTAGCTGTATGTCTCAGGGTCCCAAAAGTCTGAAGAAGAGGCAGCCACACGCCCCTGTCTTGACAACGGAGCTGCTCCTTCCCACCACGGTACACTGAAAGCCCCCAGAACTGCGAGCCCAAAGGAATCCTTCCTCCTTTCAATTGCTTCTGTCAGGCATTTTGTCACAGCTAAGAGACAAATAACCGATGCAGGGCCTGGGGCTTCAGCCTGGTGTCTAAACCCAGCAGTGTAGCAGCTGAGCCCTTTAAATGCTTAGAGGTGATGCTAGGTGCAGGCTAATTTGTAAGAACCCACTTGAATTCTACATGCCATCAGTGTTGGAGAGTCAGAGCGCGTTTATTAAATATCCAGGGTATCTCTTGTGCTGTGAGAGTCAGGAATGAACAGATAAGTGAAGGAGAGTCAACTTTGTTTGATGGCGGGCTCATGGAGACCAGAGGAGATGACCACCTCAGGGGGCTTCACAGTGTGGGTCAAGTTTGAAATGTGACAGAATATGCCTGTAAGGTTTCCTGTAGAGGACAAAAGAGCACCCTAAGGAGGTAGGGCAGTTTTAAGGAACACGTACGTCCTGTGATCTATTACCATGCTCCTTTGAAATTTGGGAGCTAATCTCTTCCAGAATGAACTACTGGAGTCCTCCTGCCTTCGGCATCTGTTGAATCCTGCTTATGTTTCAAGCTTTCGGTTCATTTTCTGCCTCCCCTGCCACAGAAGGCAGTGTCTGCAGTCCCTGCATCAGAAGCTGATCCTGCTGCCTGCTGATGGAGTTGGCTATCTATGCCTCTATCTTTGCTCCTCAGAGGTTCCTCTGTGCAGATGGCCAGGATCAACATGGGAATGTTTCCTCTTCCACTTACAGAATTAGTGATTTCTTGTTTGGACGACTTCCATCTGGCCAATGCCCAATCAGAGAGTGTCTTCCTCTCCTTTGGGGCAGGGGACAAGCCTTTAAACAGTCTGCTTTTGCAGAGCCTGCAGACCTAGTTGACATCATGGTTACTGAGGATGCTCTGTCCCATGTGCTGGGCAGGTGCTCTGTGCCATATGTATGGTTTGGGGAAGTTGTTATTCCCATTTAAAATCACAAGAACATTGAGAAGCAATGTGTGAAGTTTGGGGGAACCTGAGCTTAAAACTCTGGGATTTCGGTGGTCAGAACTTGAGCTTGCAACTACTGGGCTTCAGTGTAAAACCTGGGCCATAGAGTCCTCACCTTCTTATAAACTCTTACTACTTCAGAGACCAGCTCCAGGGCAGCTGAGCAAGTTCCTTTGGGGGAAATGATCCTGCCACAGCCAGACTTGCTTTAATGTGAAAATGCGTCAGGTTCATTCTGCAAGGTTGTTTGTTTGCTTGCTTGCTTGTTTTCTGTTATTAAGGTTTCTACATGGAATGCTTTCTGCCTAGACCATGGATTCACAAGACATTTTGCCCTTACTAGTCTACAATGAAGAAGACCCCAAGGGATTGTTCTTGATTACAAAGGAATTCTGTGCTCTACTTGAAACTTGCAAGGCTGCTTTATTTAGGTCATCAAGGAAGAACCCCATCTATTGGCATGGGATTTCTTGTTGATAATGATGTTACAGATGCTCTGAATTTGGGCTCATTTCTGTCTACAGAGCTCTTAGCAACCAAATGTTACCATTCCTTGTTCTCCTAGGCAAGTTTATAAGGATATTCATTTAAAATGGGTTTAAAACAAGAATAAAGATAATACAGAGTTCTGAGCCCCACCCCCTAGAAAGAAGAGTAAACAAAAATAAGTCTTTTAATTTTTATTTATTTATTTTTATTTTATGTTTATGAGTATTTTGCCTGAATGTATGTAAGTGCACCACACACATGCAATGACCACCTTGCCGGAGGACAGAAGAGTGGATCTGATCTGATACGGAACTGGAGTTGCATAATGTTGTTAGTCTCTATGTGGGTGCTGGGAACTGAACCTGGGTTCTCTGCAAGAGTAGCCAGTGTTCTTAACCATTGAGCCATCTCTCCAGCACCCACCTCCAATAAGTCTTTAGTCAAGCAATAGCTGCTTAATGTGAAATTCTTTGTCAAACTCAAAAACAGAAATACGTTATGTGCTCTGGGAGGTATTACACATAGTTCAGTTGCTGTATTTGAAGCACTATATACATACACATGCGATCCCACTGACCAGGTAGGGCAGAGCTTGCCTGTGTGATACCCTTGTTCTTAGCAGCTTCTTCCTGTGTTACACGGCTGTGCCTGTGGACACACCGCCCTTTCTGTCTCCCTCCTCATCACTTCCTAAAGCTCCCATCCCTATGTGTTCCTGGACTGAAGCAAGGTGATTCTCAGTGCAGTCGAAGCATCTCTATACACTTCGGCCAACACATATTTAGTTCTCGTTACTCGGCCTTGCAAATATGTTTGTGTGCCTTTGGTCAGTATCGCGAATGACCTCATGTTTGTTCCCATGGTGACGAAACTGCTTCCCTTTATAACTTTTCTTTAAGTTGAGTCACTTGGAAAATTTTCAAGGAAATGCCACGTCTCTCTGGTAGGTGAGACATAGAGGTGCCCAGGCAGTGTTTGGCTGTTGCTGTGGAGCCCAGCTGACAGTCAAGTCTCCCAGCTTGTTCTGTTGGCAGCTAGCTAGTGAAGGAAAGGTGCTGGACTGGAACCCATGGAGGCTTTCTCCTAAGTGTAATCACCAGGACTGAGAGTGAATGGGACTTGGAATGACTTTTCCACTGAGTAGTGATGTGATGTTATGCTACACTGTTGAGCTACCTAGAACTCCCTCTCAGCTCACCACAAGAATTCCAGTGTCTTACACATTGAAAAAGCCTGTCCCTTGGACTGGCACTAGTTTACAAAGGCAATCTTTCCTGTATTTCTCTGTTGGCACATAATATACATTTCTGGGCAGAATCAATATCAATAAGATCATACTGTATTTAAGGAACAAATGAATTACCTTGTTCTTTGGTGACTAAAGGACACTGTTGGGAAGTCACACAGTCAGCATTCAGTAGTGCATGGATAGAGTCTGTACACACACAGCAACAGCTTTCATATATTATACTTTTATTGTGTACGTGGTACTAAGTAAATGGTTTGCACCCATGACATAATTTAGCCTTTAAAATCAACTTAACACGTAGGTATTAAGTTTCTGTGTTTATTTTGAGATAGAGTCTCACTGGGTTGCCCAGACTGGTCTTGAGCTCACAAATCTCTTGCCTCAGCCTCCAACTTGTTGGGATTTCAGACATGCACTACCACACCCAGCTGCCAAGAGGTATTCCTGCCAATGACTATAAGACAAGGGACTGAAGCTCACAAGCTTTAAGCTATTTAAGGTCACACAGAAATAGATAACACATTTTAAAGTTAGCCATAGTTTATCTCATTCCAAAGCCATCCATAACATACCCACATAACACCTCTTCCTGTGAAAGGGCCAAGCTTAGAATCAGGATGTACCAGTTAATACAGTGTGTGGCACTGATCCCCATGTGAACTCTGATTTTCCTGTCATCATCGCTAAGAAAAGTCAATCTAGAATCATTGTAGAAACATTTCAAACATGTCTTCTTGACAAGACTTAACCATTGCCCTCATGAAATTACAGCAGCTCTGGTTATCTGCACAAGATCTGCACAACACTGGTCCTATCAGCATTCCACCATGGATGGGAAGGACTGCTGGCGATTGATGACTGTTGGGCAGTGTTATTTTCTTCAGTGGTACAACTACTGATAAGTTGCCTTGCTCCGGTAAATAGCCTTCCCACACATGCTCAGTCAAAAACTCTAAACTCATCGGGCCTCACAAACACAAAGAAAACAAACTCACTGGACTTGTTACAAAGATGGTTTCCAATGGGGGAGGGAGGAGGATGAGAACAGGGATTGGGGTGTGAAATGTATAAAACTGTCCAACAACCGAAAAACAAACTTATTACCCCAATGACAAATCAGAGCTTTTGGAGTTGGGATCCAAGACTAATTATTTACAAAGACAAATTGCAAGTGAATTCTCTATTGGCTTAACGTTACTGTGGTAGCAGATGCCTACATATTTAGCAACTTGAAAGCAATGTAAATGTATTACATTAAGTCCTGCAGGTCAGAAATTTGGAATGCATTTCAGGAGGTGGACGTCAAGGTAGATATCAAGGCTCTGATCCTTCCTGTGAGAGCTAAGAGGGAATCGGTCTCCTCACTCACTCATGTGTTGGTGATATTTGGGATCCTTGCCTCTATAGGACTGAGGTCTGTATTTCCCCACTCACAGAGTCACTTCTTGCCACTTGCATCTGGCCTCCTGCACCTCAGAAGCAGCACAAAGCAAAAGATCCTTCATGTGCAGAATCTCTCTGGCCTCTTCTTCTGTCACTGCATCTTTCTGATGCCCTTGTCTGCCTCCCACAAGAAAGGCCAGCATGAGTGGTCCAGTGTCTTCACTCCATCTCAGAGGGATAATCTTTATTTATTTTTATTTTTATGTGTATGAGTATTTTGCCTGCATGCATGTAAGTGCGCCATGTACATGCAATGCCTGTAGAAGACAGAAGAAGGCGTCAGATCCCCTAGAACTGAAGTTAGGGATGGTTGTTAGCAGCGTGTGGATGCTGAGAACTGAACCTGTGTCCTCTGCAAGAGCAGCTGATACTCTTAACTGCCAAGTCATTACTCCAGCTCCTCAGGGTGATAATCTTGATCCTGTCTGCAAAGTTCCTTTTCTCACACTACCTGTTCTGGGATTAGGGCTTGGACATTTTGAAGGTTTGTTTATACTGCCAACCAAAATCCCAAATTCAGTAGCAATGCAGATTATCTCTTGCATTTGGGTTTTTTTTTTTCTTGATATCAACAATTGGTGGGGCAGTGTTTTGATCTTATTTCGAACCAGCTCTGCATCCAAACGCCTCACCTTTCCCTGAGCTCAAACTCATGGTTCTCTCTGCCTGAAGCATTGCTCCACATACATCCACATCAAAGTCATGCATCAGCTGGTCAAGATTCAGCTTGACCTACTTGAAAATACCCTTCCTGCCTATCCTTGTCAAAATATTGTTCTCCCAAAGCCCGGCATGGTGGCATATGCCTTTAATCCCAGCACTTGGGAGGCAGAGACAGGTGAATCTCTGTGAGTTCAAGGCCAACTTGGTCTACATAGTGAGTCCCAGGCCAGCTGGGACTACAGGGAGATCTTATCTCCACATGGGCCATAGCCTATGCTGTCTGGTCATTTGTGCACACATATTTAATACACTGAACCAGCTCAACCAGCTCTTTCATGGTCACCTTCCTCTTTCAGAGATTGTTTTTAGCCTAGTCATGTGACCTAGCCATGCCCACTGGGAACTAAGAGGACACCACTTAGACACAATCATTCAAAATGTGGTGTTACTTCACAGACCTGTCCTGTTTTTGCACTTAGAAGCTTTTACAGTACTCTAATGACTAAACTTATACTTCTCAAATATAATAATCATAAATAATTTAAACTTGTTCTTGTCTTATAATTTGTTTTTGCTATATTTTACAAAAATATTGGTTCTTGATGGATTGGAAGCAAACTAATTCTTCAAAGATAATTTGAGAAGCTAAGTAGTTTCTGAGGAAAGGTTTCCCCTCTCTGAGCAGAAAAGATGCTTCTTGGTGCATGGGCCATGTCTACACAGGATACTAAGGACTGTTCCTTCTCAGTGGTCACCATGGTGGGGTCTCAGAGTAGGAAGATGAGGGCTACCATTTTTGGAAAAGATTTTCTAATGATATATACAGATTTCCTCATTTAATCCTCAAAATAGGTCTAAAGTGTCATTGTCACTGTGATTACCCTCCTGGGAAACTGAAACCCAGCAAGGTTAAGAGATGGCTGCTGCTATAGCTTTTGATGCCATCAAAGGGTTGAGCCAACCTAGACCTGACTGCCTTTGATGTCCTCCTGCATGAGGAGTTACATACGCCATTTTATACAAGCTGCTCAGGGTTTAGAAAAGAAACTTAAAACTCTTCATGACCAGAGACTGGTGCAATGGCTCCTCCATTAAGAATACTTGCTGTTCTTCTGGAGGAAGACCTGAGTTCAATTCTCAGTATCACAAATGCCTGAAACTTTGGCTCCAGGGGATCTGATACCCTCTTCTGGCCTCTACAGGCAACCTAATTCCTACACATGCACATACAAATAATAAAATTTAAAAATTGAAAACAAAATAAAACCTTTTCAGGATCAAAATGGAGATACTTCTACCAACCCTAAACCAACCAACCAACCAACCAACCAACCAACCAAAAAAAAAAAAAAAATCTATGGGGTTATGAAAGAAGGGTTTTTCTATCTGACGGGAGCTGTCAGAACAGGCTACAGGAACTTCAAGCCCACCATAGCCTTCCATAAAAAGCAATTCTACATGGATATCAGGAAGCCTGCTCAGCCTCACCCTGACACTGCTCTCATTGTCCACCATGTCCAAGAGTTGTTTCAAAGTACCTGACACAATCTCACTCACCTTTACCTTTAAAAACTCCACCTTGATTAATGGGTGAGTGGAGGAAAAGAATGTGTTATATCCATTTGGCCTCAAAACAGAATGAACTCGTGTCAGAAAACAGGTAAAACTGGAAATCACTATGTTAAACAAAAGAAGCCAGATTCAGAGACGAGCTATCACATGTTTTCTCCCATGTGTTGTCTAGAAGGGGAGCTGTTAGGAAGGACGATAGGAAGCAGGGAAGGGAGGAGGAGGACTAAGAAAGGGAAATCGGGATAAGTGTGTTCAGGGCACACAGTGGGTGTATATGAAAACGCCACAACGAAACTTGTTATTTTGTACAATATGTGCTAAAATCCAACTTCACTCTTGCCTCAACCTCCCTAATTTGCCCACAGTTGCCATGGCATGCGGTGTGCACTGCGGTATTCTGCTCTTCCAATGAAATTTTCATTTTTCTTAGGAGAATCTTTCTGGATGATTTCCTTTTTTGACTGACAGGTTGGATTGCCATTATCTGCAGCCAACAGCATAAGCCTCAGTCAGGGAGAGGAGTATTCAGCTTTCACCTGAAATGTGCATCTGCTCACCTGCTGGGAAAGGGCTGCTGAATGATTGGACACTGTCTGTGCCCAAGGAGTGCTCATGGGTGGGTTGGTTGCCAACATTCAGGCCTGTAGAGTAGGACTCCTTGGATGGTAAGCAAGACCCAAAATCTTATCTTACCCGGTTTGTGATTTTATTTGTTCTCTAATTTTATATCTAGTTGGAAAAGGAATGACCTCACTATGTAGCCAGAGCCCATGCAGAATAGGCTTATGGGGTCCTTGCTATGCACACAAGGACGAGGACTAAAATGCTCTCCTCCTTTGGGGGCTGGAGAGATGGCTCCGTGGTTAAGAGCACTGGCTGCTCTTGCAGAGGATCCGGATTCAGTTCCCAGGACCCACATAGTGGCTAACAACCTTCTTTAACTCAAGTTCCTGGGGATCCAATGCCATCTTCTGGCCTCCATGGGTATTGCATGCATATGGTGCACTTATATACATGCAAGCAAAACAGTCATACACATAAAATAAAAATAAATACAAATTAAGAGCTCTCCCTTTTGCACCTCCACTCAAATCCATGTGTGCTTCTTCACCCCACCCTGTGACTGTATGTCTTCTGCACACAGGGACAGATTTACAAAGCACTTATTCTAAAAGCAATGTGGAAACTCGCTTTCAGGTCTTGCAAAGATCTTGTTATGTCATGTTTAGAGGCATGCGAAGTCTGCAAAGTAAGTTACTACTTGCCTGTTCTGTTTCAACATGACCGATGGTCCTCTGTAAGACCCTCCTGAGGTGGGCAAACACTGGGTCACAACTCCAGTCTCTGTTGTCTGCTTGAAGGTTTTTTTTCTGGAGGTTATAACTTGGGAACAAATGATTGACTGGCTGTGCTGAATTTCCACTGTCTGGATTGGAGTGTGCAAAGTGAATCAGAGTTTATAGTTCTAATGCTTTCTCCCTATAGACGCCCTTCTGGAACTCACCTTGATCTTTAATTGCAGAGAAAACAATCTCATTATTTTAGAATCAGAGTTCTGTAGGCTTCTAAAGTCATTGTTACTTAACAGTCCAACTGACATTTCTTAACAATCATTTGTGGTGATTAAAACTCAGGGATAGAGATGGAGATAAAGCAGGTGTCAATTTTTGACTATAGATTGT
This sequence comes from Nannospalax galili, assembly GCF_000622305.1. NCBI lineage: Eukaryota > Metazoa > Chordata > Mammalia > Rodentia > Spalacidae > Nannospalax > Nannospalax galili. The sequence continues at coordinate 480,414 of NW_008341669.1, forward strand.
CCTCTGTAGGTATTTCTTTTCCCTCAGAAATGGAGACAAAAATAGTAATATTGACATGGTGTTCAAATGCTAAGGATTTTTTTTTTGCTTGAAATGTGTTATAAATCAGATAGCTTGATTCCGTTCAATGCAACACAACCAAATGAATGTTTTTATTTCTTAAATCTTAGCTTCTCTCCTAAAGATGAGGAAAAGGAGACCATTTCACAGTGGACATCGGTAGAAACCAAAGCATAACTTTTCCATCTTTAGAGAAAGTGGCTCAGCCACATGGACAAGGGCATGTGTATAAGCATGGAGTTTTGTGTGTGTGTGCGTGGACACACATGGGGGTGGTGCTGGGAACCATATGCAAGCAGACTGCAATCATGAGTGCTGAAGTTAACGTTATTTTCTTTCATCCATTCAATAATGCTTTCTACTTTGTATCACATGAAATTCTTATGCTAATAGTTGGTGACATATTGACAGTTAATAGACTTCCATTCATAAAGCACACACCTTTCAGCATGCACACAAAGGGGAGAGAGAGAGAGAGAGAGAGAGAGAGAGAGAGATGGGGGAAACAGGAAATGGCTATGAACTCTTAAAGCCCATTCCTAATGATATCCTCCATCAAGACCACACTTTCTAAACCTCCAAAAACAGTGCCACCAACTGGGACCATGTATTAAAATTCTTGGAGTCTATGGGGGACATTTTAGAACAGTTGTATGCATGCATGTTAAATCGCAGACACATTCAAAATGGGCAGCAGTGGCCAATGTCTGGGACTTAAGCACAGGGTACCATTTTGAGGAACTGGAATGGTTTGTCCTTGAGTCAGTTTGGTCATAGCTCTAATGTACTGGATGTTGAGCCCCCTGCCCCTCAAACACACTTCCAATAAAGGCATTATTCCTGTGGGGAAATGCAATTAGCTTCATGGCACTGTGTGACTAGTGGATGATTCTCTAGCAATGACTTTGGTAAAAAGCGGAAAATGGTTTTCCCCCCACAGATTCATTCCGCCAGTTACTGCTTGTTTTAGTTTGTTTCTTCATTGCTGTGACAAAACACTCTGACCACTACCAACTTGGGGAGGAAAGGATTTATTCAGCTTACATCTCCCAGGTCACAGTTCATCAGGGAGCCCAAGGTAGGAACTCAGGACAGGAACCTGGAGGTAGGAGCTGGAGCACAGGCCATGGAGGAATGCTGCTTACTGGCTTGCTCCCCTGGCCCCTGCTCAGCCTAATTTCTTATGCAACACAGGCCCACCTGCCCAGGGGTGGCACCACCCACAGTGGGCTGGGCCCTCCCACATCACTCAACAAGAAGATGCCCCTCAGACATGGCTACAGGCCAGTCCAATAGAGACAATTCCCCAACTGAGGCTCCCTCAACCCAGGTGTGTCAAGTTGACACTAAAGCTGTCCAGTACACTGCTGAATATTGACTCTTCCATGTGTCTGATACAGAGGCACAAAGTTGTCTCCCAGCAGGAAAACCCCAGTCTAGACTTCATCCCACCATCCCCTGACTGGCCACTATTGTCAGTACCTACTGAGTGTTTCCTCACAGCCCTCAGTTCCTGTCCTTTAGCTACACTGCTGAATATTGACTGTTCCATGTGTTTGATACAGAGGCACAAAGTTGTCTCCCAGCAGGAAAACCCCAGTCTAGACTTCATCCCACCATCCCCTGACTGGCCACTATTGTCAGTACCTACTGAGTGTTTCCTCACAGCCCTCAGTTCCTGTCCTTTAGCTCTGCCTTTACTGTGTCCAGACAGTCAGTGTCTACAGTCTACTGTCCCCAGGGATCCATTCCAGTGTCTTTCTATGGTCAAAAGGACCAAAAGGAAAAGGAGGTGGAAACTGATTTATTTTGGGTCTGCCGCCTAAGATTGTGCGAGGTCCTGGCTTTTGTGATTCTGTATTTATTTTCTACAATGGCCCACTCTCTTAGACATATTCCACAGCAAACTTAGTCTCTAAACTGTGTCTTTTTCCCTAACAAAATTCTCGGAGTCAAAGGTGCTGCTCTTCATTAATAAAAGATGATATTTATTAGCTCCCGATGCAATGAAAAATGCAGTGTTTGGAGATGGAGCCCAGCGTGCTGATTTATCACTGAGCCAGTTTCTGAAGTGCTTTCCCAGGCCTAGACTCCGTAAATGTGAGCTCTGAATATCTCCCCACAGTGACCTGGCCTTTTTCCTGCCACCTCTCCTGAGGTACCAAAATAAATACTCAGCTTCTTTCAGAAGAAACACTTGAGAGGCCAAGATCCTCTTCTAGGAAGGGTTTGTCCACACTGCCAACTGCAAGGACCCCACACAGAGCTCCAGGGCAAGGTAATGGCTTAGGTTTCCTTCTTGAGCAGTTTCCCTTTGTTCATTTTTTCTCTTATTTGAGGTTTACTTATTTTTCAGAACTATCTGAGAACACAGAGAGAGAGAGAGAGAGAGAGAGAGAGAGAGAGAGAACCAAAGAACTTTGAAATCCATTACTATCTACCTGCAAGCTAGATTTGTGATTCCTTGAAGAAGAAAAGGCTGAACTTGAAAAAGAAGAAAATGAAGGAGGAGGAGGAGGAGGAGGAAGAAGAGAAACTCATCTCATCTTCAAGGATAGGCACTTCTTTAACTACCTTAGGGTTAAAGAAGGAAAAAAATATTCCAAGTCTGCAGTCCCAGGACCCAGGCAAGTCTCAGGCCAGTCTGGGTTACATAGAGAGAGAGGATGAGGAGGAAGAGGAGGAAGAGGAGGAGGAGGAGGAAGAGGACGAGGAGGAAGAGCAGGAAGAGGAGGAAGAGGAGGAGGAGGAGGAGGAGGAGGAGGAAGAGCAGGAGGAAGAGCAGGAAGAGGAGGAAGAGGAGGAGGAGGAGGAGGAGGAAGAGCAGGAGGAAGAGGAGGAGGAGGAGGAGGAGGAAGAGGAGGAAGAGAAGGAGGAGGAAGAGGACGAGGAGGAAGAGGAGGAGGAGAAGGAGGAAGAGCAGGAGGAAGAGGAGGAGGAGGAGGAAGAGCAGGAGGAAGAGGAGGAGGAGGAAGAGGACGAGGAGGAAGAGGAGGAGGAGGAAGAGGAGGAGGAGGAGAAAAGCAACAACAACTCAAGAGATGGCTCAACCGTTAAAAGCGCTTAGCAGTCTGCAGAGCACCAGAGGTCTGTTCCCAGCACCCACACTGGGTGACTCACAACTGCCTCCAACTCCAGCTCCAGGAAATTCAACACCTCTGACATACATGGGTACCTGCACTCACATGCACATATGCACCCCTCACCCATACAAATACATAAAAATAATACAATAAATTTTTTTTAAATGGGGTTACATTAACAGAGTAAAAGCAAGGGTCACCTACCAACTTCTTGGGGCTAGGGATCCACACAAATGATCAGAAAAATAATGGTGGGTGATGGAGGGGGCTATGCAAAAGTTCAAGACTGGACAGACAGAGACTTGGAGAGTCCCAAAGATCCTGGTTACAGGCACAGAAGGTAAGAAAGAGTGTGTCAGTTCTTAGCCTTTGTGCTATGGTTCAGGGAAAAACACAAAACATGAACGGAGAAACAGCCCAGTGTCAAATTAAAACAGCTGCGGAAGCTGAGGAGACATGGCTCTGCCAGCGAAGTGCCTGGCACACAAGCACAAGGACCTGAGTTCAATCCCAGAACCTGCATAAAAAGCTGGTCAAAGCTGCTCACCTGTAATCGCTGCACCGAGAAGGCAGATAGAAGAGCCCTGGGGTCGCCTGGACACTCTCAATCAGTGAGCTCCAGGCTCAGTGAGAGACCCTGTCTCAAAACATAAGGGGGAGAGTAATTGAAGAAGATATCCATTGTCAATCTCTAGCCTCTCTATGCCCTCCCACCTCATCCATATATAGGAGGAACACACACACACACACACACACACACACACACACACACACACCCTTAACCACCCAACTTTCACCTCAGTGGGAAGAAGAGATAGTTTATTTTGGAACCAATATGATTGCTCAGGGCCCAGGATTTCCCAAATTCCATGCTTCACCATGGCAACAGTTTCATGGTGTTTGTATAGTAATAGAACAAAAAATATACCTATAAGTCAAGATTGTTAAACATACTTTGGTACAAACATCAGGAAGGTGGGTTACAGCAAAGTGGGGATGTCTCCGTTATTTGCCTCAGATGTAATCTGATGATATTTTTAGCACTGGGTTGGTGGAATTTATTGGCCTGTTTGTACGTTCCCAAAAAGATTTTACTTGATAGTCACAGGATGTTAGGTCAAACACAGAGGTGGGCAATAAATGGCTATTTAGGTGGCTAAAGATAGATCAAGATAATTGTCCCCTGACCTGCAACACTCCAGCTCTGCACAGTCGAAGGCATTCCAATCAGTGGATCAGCATTAGAGAATGTTTAACACAGGTGTAGATTTTTCTGAGAACTTCAGCTCAGTAGAAAATGTACAGAACAGGAAGGCAATTGGAAGGAGGAGCTCTGCAAGGTGCATGACTGCCTGGTATTTGCCACGAGGTCTTCATTTCTGTAAAGTACTGTGCTGAGAGGGGAAAGCTACGAGCTTGATGGTTTGGAATGCAAATCCCCGTATCTTCCTTCCCATGGACTTCACAGCAAGCGTTGTCATGCTGTCTTGAACGGCATCTGCCTAGTGGGCCAATGTGGACCTGCTGGACCACTGCCGAAGCCAGTCCATTGCGAAACATATGCACTGAGATTCCAGTTGGGGACAGAGTGTGGTGAAATTCACCTTTAGGCTTGTATATGTGGAGGGCCCGTCAAGAGAGTAGGGGTTACTGAGCAGGTCTGTATGACAGACTGCAAGACCCGGACCAAGAAAAACCTTACTCATGGATGATGGAAAACACAGTTAGTGAACTTCACGGGGGTGCCTGGGACCCAGATATGCAGCACAGCTCTCTGTCTCTCTCTGTCTCTCTCTGTCCCCCCCCCCCCGCCATGGAGCTGCCTGCTTTAGTTACCAGGGAAGTATAACAGGACTCACCAGCTAGTTGGGTTGTATAGGACCCCAAGTGCACAAGAAACAAAAGTAAATGTTGATCAGTGAGATGCGGTGAAACTCAGAGTTTCCACACAACAAAGGAAGCCATGATCAGAATACAGAGATGCCCACACAATAGCAGAAAACCTGCCTCTCTGTCAGACCAGCTCTGGGCTTCATTGAGCCATTCTGCCCAGAGTAAACTCCAGTTGAGAGAAGTTTGGAACTTTGAGACCTTGAACTAACAAATAAGGAGACAAAAGGCCATTCTGACCAGCCGCATACCAAGCCATGGTCTGTAGTTGATGGTGAATAACACATTAAAGAAGGAAAAGATGAATAGTCTGCCTCTTGGTCTCTCCAAATGGGACATACTCCAAGAAGATACAGGAAGTGCCAAGTGGCAGAGGTAGTGTATAGCCGCGGGTTCACCTTCGTTGGAGGCTTATTTTCCACCTTTCTCTGGCTTCCTCTTTTTTTCACTTTTTTGACAATAACTTTACAACATTTTTGGTTTCCCAATTCCCTTTTCTTTATCTCTTAATTATTTTCCCTTCCATCCTTTCCGTATTTAATTTTTTCTTTATGAGATTTCTGCCCCTGCCATTGCTGCTGTTGTTAGGGATGTGGATGCTTATTAACCTTGTTTATGTATCTGGTTCCTTGGCATTTGGTTTGTTACTGTTGTGTGTTTACCCCTTTCTGTTCAGTGCTGGGGATCAAACACAATGTTGGGGTACAGTGGGCATATGTTCTGTCATGAAGTGGCCTTTACAGCCCGATTAACAGTCAGTGTAAAGTTCAGAGACTCACAACTGGTCCAGATACAGAAAATAAGACTGGAATGCTCAACCCCAAGAGGGGCATCTATATCACGATTTCTCTCCCAAGACTCAGGGATCATAGAGGAAGAGGGGGCAGGAAGATTGTAAGAGTCAGAGGCGGGGATGAATACAACAAAATTATTTTCAGGACACAACAGGGCAGTTGCACATGTGCATTCCCCGCTGCTGTGAAAAGCATGCAGGAGACTTGTGCAAGCTCAAGCCAGACAAAATCCCAGCATGGAGGGTGGAGGTGGGCACAAAGTCCCACCCCTAACTGAGGTAGGTAATTGATAGCTGCTGGAAGACAGAGCCACTTTTCTTTAAGAGTGTGGCCGCCGGTAGTTGACCATGTGCCAAGGGATGGTCCCACATCCAAGAGTATGCAGGCAGCACAAATTAGACTTTATGGGGTTTTTTTTAAGGACAGGAAGTTGAGTGGGTTGAGAGGGAGAATGGATCTGGGAGGAGTTGGAATGTGGACATGATTAAAATATATTGCATGAAATTCTCAAAGAATTAATAAAAAGTATTTCTAAAAACACAAGAAGAGAAATGATAAAACAGCATATAATCAGGATCCAAGTAGGCATGGCTAGGGAGCCCTCATGATATGCCCCTGCTCATCCACCCCTACAGTAACAGCAGAACACAAAGAGCTGTGAGAACCACCTATGAGTGACCTCAGGGAGGTGCTTCCATATACATCTGATTATGCATTACCAGAAGACCAGAGGGGTAATCACAGAAGACATAACCCACATGTTCTACTGTCTGTAACACATCTGCCTGATCTACTCATCTGAGACCCACAGTGAAAACAGAACCTGCTGGCTCCAATACAATGAGACTGCCAAAATGTGCAAGTGTACATCAAAGAAAAGATGGGGACACTGTACTACGGACACCCAGGAGAAGACCAACACTTTACCACAACCCAGTGTCTTAGGATACATTGGTCAAAGGAGACTAGTCTCTAAAAAGGCTTTCAGCACAGAAAAAAAATAACACATCAAAGAAAAGATGGGGACGCTGTACTACGGACACCCAGGAGAAGACCAGCACTTTACCACAACCCAGTGTCTTAGGATACATCGGTCAAAGGAGACTAGTCTCTAAAAAGGCTTTCAGCACAGAAAAAAAATAAAAATAACATAACTTTTCCAAAAGTCCTTACAGAATATGTGTGATGTGCTGGTTGATTTTTGTCCACTTGACACAAACTAGAGACACCTGGAAAGAGGGAGCCTCAACTGAGGCGTTTCCTCCAATGAGTTGGCTATGTCAGTGAGGCATTTTTTTAATTGCTACTTGGGACAGGCCCAGTCCACTGTGAGTGGTACTATGCCTGTGCAGGTAGCCCTGGTCTGGAAGAAAGATGGCTGAGCAGGCCAGAGAAAGCAAGTCAGTACACAGCGTTCCTCCAAGGTCTCTCCTTCAGCTCTTGCCTCTAAGTTCCTGCTTTGGCTTCTACCAGTGATGAACTGCAAAGCTTAAGATGAAATTAACCTTTTCCTCATCAAGTTAGTTTTTGTTAGAGTGTTTTATCACATCAATAATAAGCTGACTAATACAAGTGATAACACTAATTTTGAAAAAAGAGATATTGAAAAAAATCAAAGAGACATCTTGGAAATGAAGCCACGATAAATTAAAAAAAAAAAAAAAACAAACAAACAAAAACAAAACCATTCAGTAGTAAGCATCAAAATGGATTAGGTCAAGTGCAAATTCCAAGACTGAAAAACAGGGCTTATGAATCAGACCATTGAGATAGTTTTAAAAATACATAGAAATTATAAACAGAACATGCAAAAACCACTGGTGCACAATTAAAAAACTAAACAGGCATTTTAGGTATAAAAATAGACACTAAGTTATGGGCTAAAGGGGACTAGAGAGGTAGCTCAATGGTTAAGAGCACTGACTGCTCTTACAGAGGGCCTAGGTTCAGTTCCTAGCACCCACTTGGTGGCTAACAACCATCTGTAACTCCATTTCTAGGGGAATCCGGAGCCCTCTTCTGGCCTCTGCAGGCATTGCATGCCATGGGTGCACTTACATATATCCAGACAAAACATTCATACACATTAAATAAATAAATAAGGTACCAGTACCAGAATAAAAATATAAGAATCTATTCTGAAACTATTAAAAATATAAAAGGAAGGCATGCCTTCCTACATCTTCCTACATCTGCTCTACAAAGACAGCATTACCTTGATACTAAAATAAGGGCAAGATGATAAAGAAGAAGTGTTTCCTTCAGGATCACAGATGCAAAAGTCATCACTGAAATCCTTACAAACTGAATTCAATCACACATTGAAAATATCATGCACAACGATCAAGTTGGTTTTTATCCACAGATGCGAAGTTAGCTCAGCATAGGCAAATCAGTAATTGTAATACGGCACGTAACAGAATGAAACACAAAAATCACACAGCCATCTTAACAGACACAGCAAAGGTGTTGGATAAATTCACAGCCCTTAAAAACCTCAAGGAAAGTGGGTATAGAAAGAGGGTGTCCCAGCGCACTAAGGACTGAACCTAACAGGTCTGTAGCCAGCAGCATGGTGGAATGGAGGAAACACAAACACACTTTCTTTAAACTTAGATCCTAAGAAATGGATGTTCGCTCTCACTGCTCTTAGTCAATATGGTTCTCGAAATTTTAGCTGGAGGAATCAGCTAAGAGAAAGACAGAAATGGCACAGATAATGAAAGAAGAGCTCAAGTCAGCTCCATTTGCCTACTATGACCCTAACTTGAAGAATCCTAAAGACTCCACCAAAACCACTAAAGATAAATTCAGCAAAGCCTCAGGATAAAAACAGAACATACCCAACTCAGTCATTTTAATATACCAGTGATCCGTCAGTAGTATTTATAATACCCCAAATTGAACTACTGGTAAAAGAAGGAAAACAATGCCACCCCAAACAGCCTTTAAACAAAGGCAAAGGAACAAACCCAATGAGAAGGTGCAAAACCTCTACCATAAGAATTATAAAATGCTGCAGAAAAGAAATTGAAGGAGACACTAGAGGATGGAAACACCTCTGTGATCATGGCCAAGAAGAATTAATAATATTTTGTTGCATATATTACTGAGAGCTATCCTCAGATTCAGCATAGTTCCCATCAAACTATCAATGGCATTCTTTACAGAACTAGAACTTTCCTAAAATCCAGGTGGAAACACGGGAGGCCCAGGATAACTAGAGGAATCTTTAGTGTAAGAGGAAAACTCAAGGTAGTACAGTACCTGATCCACGAAAGCAATATACTATTGGCGTAAAACCAGACACACAGGCCAATGGAATGCAGTAGAGTTCTCAGAAATAAACACAGCCATACAGAGAACAAAGCTGCCTAACACACATTAAGGAAAAGACTGTCTCTTTAATGAACAGTGCTGGGAAAACTGAATCTCCACATGTGGAAAACTGAAACTAGGTCTCTATTTCTAACCCTAAACCCAAATCAGCTCCAAATTGTTGATTCCGCCAGAGGGAAAACATATGGCACCCGTGAAGCTAGCAGGCATGGGCAAAGACTTTCTGAATAGGATTCCAGAAACTCGGAATAACAGCAACAACTAACAAGTAGGATTGCTTTAAACTGAAAAGCTTCCAGAAAGCAGAAGACGTAACAGAGGAAGAGGACAACCTACAGATCATCTGACAGGGGATTAAGAATCAGATACATAAGGAATTGAAAAATATAAAACAACAAAGGAAGGGGTCCAGTCAATAAACGGGCCAGTAAACTACCAGGCGTTTTCCCAAACAAGTGGCCAATACATGAAAAATGTGCAATGACTTTAGCCACAGGGAAACCCATCTCAAAACAGCAGTGAGAATCCAACTCACCCAGTCAGAATGGCTGTCACCAGGAAAACAAATACTGGAGAGGGTGCAGGGACGGAGGGGAAGGTCACTGTTGATGAGGATATACACTGGTCCATCACTGTGGAAAAAGCATAGAGTTTCCCCCCCAAATTAACAATAGAACTACTGTATAACCCAAATATATTTGTATTCAAAATAAAGTCACCTTATAATAGAACACTTGCACAGATGTGTTTATTGTGACACTGTTTGCATGAGTCAGCCTAGATGTCCACAAACAGGTGAGTAGGTAAAGAAACCGGGGCTGGAGAGATGTCTCAGTGGTTAAAAGCACTGACTGCTCTTGCAGAGGACCCAGGTTCCATTCTCAGCACCCATATGGTGGCTAACAACCATCTGTAATTCCAGTTCCAGGTGATCGGATGCCCTCTCCCTGACCTCCAAGGGCACTGCACGACACAGTGCACCCACCTATGTACAGGCATTACACTCATACACATAAAACAAAAACAATAAGTAAAATATTTAAAAAAGAAAGCATGGTGCACGTTCACAGCATGGATTCGTTCAGCCATTAGAGAATGAAATGATGACATTTTCAGGAAGGTGGATGGAACTTGTCATGTCACGAAAAATGTGGGAGACACAAAAAAAAGTATGGTAGGTTTTTCTCTTCTATGTGAAATTCGGAGAAAAAGAGGGGCACAGAGGACAAAGAGAAACCTAAGAGAGATCTGTAAGGGGTGTGGGGGGAAAAGGAGGAGGACGGAGGAAAGAATGAGATCAGAGTGTGTGCACGCAGCAGATGCTCACGATGAAGCCCACTGCTTTGTAAAATTAATGTGTTAATAAAAAGAAAGCAGAACACAACAAGTGCTGGTGAGGGCATGGGACAAAGAGGAACAAGGAGATCTTTGTGTACTGTTGGGGGGTGTGGAATTAGTCTAGTCATTATAATTATCCATATGGATTCTTCTTTAAACTACTACAAAAATATTACAACCTATTTGTAGCACTTCTGGGCATACACTGAAAGAATTAAAGTCAGCTCATAAAACACTGGCATGTGCATGTTTATCACCAAAGGATTCGCAGAAGGTGCAGTGTGGAATCATCCCAAGTGCTCATCATTTGATGAACAGTTAAGGAAATGTGGTCTCTATATAGAACGGAGTTTTATTCAGCCATGAAGAAGGTCTAAGCCATGTTATATGAAGAAAAATAGTCAGAATTGGTGATCATCATGTTAAGCAAAATAGGCCAGATTGAGAAAGACAGAGATCATGTTTCCTCTCACGAGGGTACAGAAAAGTAGACGGGGAATATTAACAGGAGGAGACGGGTCAGGAGGGAGGAAAAGGGAATGAGAGAGAGAGAGAGAGAGAGAGAGAGAGAGAGAGAGAGAGAGAGAGAAAGAGAAACAGAGTTCTACACACAGATACACACATAAGAGTGTCGTAGACAGGGACAGAGGAGTGAAAAGAAGAAAATATACTGCACACACACAAGAGACAAAGACCGGTCTGCTACACACATATGTGCAGCTCTTAGAGTGGAATACTTGTACGATGTATAGTAAAGTTGTTAACATACTGAGCACATACAGTAGTGAAGCTCAATGTGGGACCGATGCGCACACCCGCTACACACTGACCAAACCCACGGCCTCCTTCCCAGTCCCTCAGTGCCATTGCTCTACCTTCAGGCTGACTTAAAATTTCCACACATGAGCATAAATACGCAGTATGTTTCTGGGTCTGGGTCAATCCACTTAACCCGGTTTCCTCCAGTTCCATGAGTTTTCCTGCAAATGGCAAGAATACATTCTTCTTCACCACTGCATTAACTCCACAGTTTCTATTCACTGATGGACACCTAGGCTGGCTACATCAAGAACAGAGCTGCAGTGGGCATGGCTCTGCAGGTCTCTGCTCCGCTGGGTTCGGTTCCTTCTGATGTGCTGTCGGCAGGGGAAGGGATGGACCAGATGGCAGATCCATCTTTAGTTGTTTTTAAGTAGTTTAGTTTTATATCCCAAGCTGACTTTACATGAATTTAGGTATAATGTTACTGTCATAATGTTAATATACACACAAAGTTGGCATTTATACATACACATTTTTTTGATTTTCCAAGATATGCCTTTTTAAGTGCTCATAACTCTCTTTCTACTGAGTTTGGTTTCTACTGAGTTTGGTTTTTTCAGGGCTACTTCTCTCTGTATAGTCGCCGTAATGACGGCTAATCCACAATCCCACCTAGAGTGAAGAATTCCTTCATCTTCAACTTTCTGTTAGCATCTGTTTATTCATTTTTGACAGAAAACATTCTAATTGAGGTGAGATTGGGTCTCATCGTGCGTTTGGCTTGCATTTCCCTTCTGATGACACCAAACGTATTCATGCACTTGTTAAGCCATTTGTAGTTCTTCTTTTGAGCACTCTTAGGTCATTTGCCCACTTACAAACTGGATTACTTGTGTGTGTTTTTTCCTATATAGTCTGGGTAGTTCCAGGTCGGATGAACAGCTGGCAGGTTTTCTGCTATTGCGTGGACATCTCTGTATTCTGATCACGGTTTCCTTTGTTGTGTGGAAACTGAGTTTCACAGCATCTCACTGATCAACATTTACTTTTGTTTCTTGTGCATTTGGGGTCCTATACAACCCAACTAGCTGGTGAGTCCTGTTATACTTCCCTGATAACTAAAGCAGGTGGCTCCATGGTGGAGGGGGGGACAGAGAGAGACAGAGACAGAGAGAGACACAGAGAGAATGTGTGTGTGTGTGTGTGTGTGTGTGTGTGTGTGTGTGTAAGGGGGAGTGGAGAGAGAGGTGTTCAGATAAAAATACTGTTTCCCATTGTAATGGTAATTATAGTAATAATAGTAATAGTCCCATAATTAATAACTACAGGTGGTTTTTATTTTTAAAATTTATTTTATGTGTCTGAGTATTATGCCTGCATGTATGTAGGTGCACACATGTCATACAATGCCTAAAGAGAATGGAAGATGGCATTGGATCTCCTGGAATTGGAGTTATAGACAGTTATTAGCTGCCACAAGGGTCCTGGAAACTGAACCCAGGTCCTCTACGAGAGCAGCCAGTGCTCTTAACCATGGACCCAGCTCTCCAGCTCCAACTATAGATATTGATTATTAATTGAGTACTGATCCACGATAGGCATTGACTAAGGAATTGATATTTATCACTAAGTACCTAAAATTTCAGGAGATGCATATTACTCAGAAGAAGACAGGTCCCACCATGAAACAAAATTAAAGCTGAGCTCTCGGCCTGCAGAGAGGACAGCACGGTCTCCTCACCTCATGGTCCCGCAGTTTCCCTGTTCATTCTGCATCCTCAGACATCACTGCTCAGCTGTCCATCTCCATCCCTGCAGCTCTCTGCTCCCAGATCTTTCACCTACATAGCTGAACAAAATGTGGAGCACACACATGATCTCATAACTGCCTCAGACCAGAACTGACATGCTTCTGTTTCCTTCATAAACTAGGAGGGAAATACAATCAGATGACCCAGGTGATTGGCGAAGTGGGTTTTGAAACAGAGGGAGGTGAGGCCGTTTAATGGGTGGTGCCATCTCTGCTGGGAGGATTCCACCAGCATCTCTTTTCACAGACAAAATGTGAGAAACTTTGGGTGGCACTGAGATCATCATGCTAAGTTAATAAAGCTAGTGCTCAGGCAAATAGCATCATGTCTCTCACTGGTAGAACCTACTTTGTTTAAAAAATATTATATGCATATATGACATGAAAGTGGAAGGAGAGAAAGTGGGAGGGGGACCATGGCGGGGGACAGGGTGATGGGTGACTTTGAGCACATTTGTTATAATGTATGAAAATGTGAAAACAAAAAGTTGAAATGGATCTTTGAAAAGTTATGATTGTTTTCCATTCAAAGCCAAAAGCAAAAGCAGACAAACACCGGGCTTTAGACAAGCACCTGCTCAGCCTCCTGAGAACAGGGGAGACAAACATCATAGAGCAAAGAAATGCTTGGGTCAGTGTCAGTCTCATGAGTTCAATTTCCTTCTGTGCTTGAGAAAATGGGGAGAATAGGGTGGAGTGAGACCTGCACGGCTGTCTTTAAGGAGACGTTGTAGAAAGTAGTGTGAAAAAAAGATTAAAATAAGTAATAGGCTGAGAGAGAGGAGGAGGAAGAGGAGGAGGAGGGGGAGGAGGAAGAAGAGGATGAGGAGGAAGAGGAGGAGGAGGAGGAGGAAGAGGAGGAGGAGGAAGAAGAGGAAATGAAGTTATATGATTGGGAAGGAACCAAACTGGTATGACCCTGTTCTTACAGTATTTGTTTTTTTCCATAATAAATACATAATTAGAATTACTATATATTATAATTATAGAACTCTTTTTCCCTAATATGTAATTATAATTAATATCTTATAATTAGATAATGTATAATACATATACATAATATGTATGTATATATATTGAATTTTTGTGTTTTTCATACAACTTAATCATATTTAGACACTCTCCCCTCCCCTATCTGCCCCCCCATACCACCCCTCACTGTATTTCATGTATTCTGTCATATGTGTTAAGGCCTATCCAGTCAAGCTTGTCTTCCCCAATGTCCCTCAGGGTGAATTCATCCACTGGAGCCTGTTCAGACTACCTAGCATCATCCCCTTACAGAAGGTCAACTCTCCCTCACCCAGCAGTGATCAACTGCCAATAGTTCCTTGACTGAGGTTGGGGTCTCCTGCCCATTTCCCCAGTTCTATGCTGGGTATTCGGTTTTAGTTTGCAAGGTTCTTTTGCATGTTGTCACCATTGTAAGTTCATATGAGCAAGTTCCCAGAAGCCTGGAAGACTGTTTTCCTGTGCTCATCCACCTCCTCTGGCTCTTACAGTCTTTCTGCCTCCATCTCCCTCAACTGTCCCTGAGCCCTGGGTGGGTGGGGTTTAACATAGGAGTCCTATCACAGTGCCAGACAAGAGAAACCTCCCTTCAAGTTGTTGGTCAGGATAGTCAAAGAGAGTCCCAAAATAACACAAGCTATAGTCACAGCCCTTGATCGCCTCCCAGAACTTGAAGGTAAGACCCTATTGCTGAAGATGGGACATGCCTCACACTGTATTCTTTATTATTTTTTTATGTATATGAATGTATTGCCTACATGGATGTAAATGTGCCCAAGTCATGCAATTACCCATAGAGGTCAGAAGAGGGCATCAGATCCTCTGGAACTAGAGTTATGGATGGTTGTTAGCTGCCATGTGGGTGCTGAGAATTGAACCCAGGTCCTCTGCATGAGCAGCCAGGGCTCTTAACCGCTGAGCCATCTCTCCAGCCCCCTTATTTTTACTTTCTATTTCATGACACACTCTCACTAGGTTGCCTAGGCTGGCCTTCAATTCACTCTGTAGCCCAGGAAGCCCTTGAACTTGTGATCCGCTTTCCTCGGTCTCCCAAAGATCTGAAGTTACAGGCCTGAGTCACAAAGCACGACCTACTATGTAAATGTTGAATACAGAAACTCTTGAAGCTTCACGTGTGTTTTCCAGTGACATATATCTGGACACTTGACACACTAAAAGGAAAATGCCCGACACAATCATGAAAATCTCATGAGGGGGCTGGGGGTCCTGAGCCAGCGGTTGGCTCCAGGATGCTTCGTCTGTCTTGTGTTTTATGTGGGGTTTTTTGTGTTTGCCTTCTTTCACCAAGATCACTCTCTGAGAACCAGCACAGGACTACGCACAGCTAAGTGTAAGTTCAGGCTCAGAGATGAACACCACAACTTCATTGCATGGTGCCCGGTGCTGGTTCTCAAGGCATCATACGAGTCCTGGTGCCCACCTCCTCAGAGAAATCCAGTACCGCTGGTCTTGATTAAGACTGTAGTTTCCACATGTATTTCACTGATGGTTATAATGTTGAACATCTTTTCATATGTTCATATATTCATCATTTATTTGACTGTCATCTTCTGGAAAACACAAGACCATTCATTCTTTTTCTGTTGGGTTGTCTGATTCTTATTAGCATATATTAAGACTAAAAACAATGATGGGCTTCATTGTGAGATGTTCAAATAGGAATATAGCACACTTTGATCATATCCCCGATTACCCTTCCTCATTCCCTGATGTTCACATAGGAATACGATGCATGTTGACCACAATCCTCCTCACTACCCTCTCACACTCCCCTCTCCCTGACTCCTTTCCTCCTCCCTAACAGTCCCCTCTTGTATTTTCATGCCAATTTTTATTTGTAAAGAAGATTTTCTTTTCAGTATTTTAAGTGATGTGTATATGGAGGTGTCTGTGCTCGGGTGCGTGCTTGTGACTTAGGTTTCTGTGGATGGCAGCAGGGTCAGATCCACTAGAGCTGGAGTTACAGGTGGCTGTGAGCCACTCACAGTGGGTTTGGGGACTCAAACTTGAGTCTGCATTTGCTCTTCACCGCTAAGCTGTCCTTCCTGCCCTCATGTCATTTTTAAATCTGAATTTCACAAGGCTGTATTTGTCTTTCTGATTTTGTTTCTTCTTACGGCTGAAGGGTACCCCTCTGTGTGCATGCATTTTCTTCTTCCTCCACTGGTGGGTATCTAGGCTGATTCCATGACTTCGTTGTTATGACTAGTGTGGAATGGGCATAGATGTGGACCTAACCGTTTGCTGGGCTTTGTGGATACATTATGAGAAAGACAGGTGAGTCCCAAGATGGCCTCACCGTGTGGCTGAAAGCCTTATTTATGGTCAACAGCCCAGATTTACTGTTTTGGGAATTACTCTTTTGTACCTAAGAGCTGTCAAATGTGAAATGCTGAAGTCAGTGGGAAGGGACGCTGCTGTACTTTAAAGAGTGAAGACGTCCTCATACTGACAACGTGGAGCACACATCCAGACCAAGAAAGTGACTGTCTGAGTTGCTGCAGGTTGACCGACCACACACCCCATGCCTCTCCACCGCAGCGTGTGACCACCTTTAGCATCTTTGATCCTGGCTGTTTTCAGATGCAGACGTTCCCCTCTAGGTTTTAAGCAGTTACATGTTTGCTTGCAAGCCTAGGATGCCTGCTCATCTGTGACTGGGCTATTCTTCCAGAATCCACTCATAATTTCCATATTCTGTCGTCATTTATAGGCTAAAATTATCTTTCCCAGAGAAAATTTTAGATCACTGTCAGCTAATACTAAAATTTAATGCTGTTTTGTGAAAGCCTTGATAATCTTTAATCATCAGGGGTTAATAGGGGAAAGAGTCTTAATTCTGCTAAGTTAATATTTATTTTGTAAAAGGTAACTTTATCTTCATTTGAATAGGATTATAAATTAACAGATTATTCTTGGTGTATACAAACCTTTCCAGTTAAGCTGAAATCGAAGAAATTCTTATAAATAACAACAAAGTAATTCAAATGAAAATGAGGTTAATTTAAGCCTTTATTTCATGAGACTATTAAAATTACTTCTTCAGAGTTTCAAAGAAAATAACTGAAGTTAGTCAGCTAAGAGATTGTTAGTATTAAAATTGATTACTCTTTAAAACACCTCCAATCTCTTTTTATCTTTCACAATCTTGAATGTGGGGACTGATAAAGGCCACGATGAAACTGAGTACTGAGGCTCAGTACTGATCTGGAACAAAGTGTTTCAAGAAGGCAGCTCAAACTGTCATTTAAATAGTGCATTTTAAGTCAGGCCTTGGGGCTGGAGAGACGGCTCAGTGGTTAAGAGCGCTAGCTGCTCTTGCAGAGGACCTGGGTTAGGTTGCCATCACCACATAGTGGCTAACAATTGCCCATAAGTTCCAGGGGGATCTGATGCCTTCTTCTGCCTGCCACAGGCATTTCACACATGTCGTACACTTACATACCTCCATGCAAAAGACTCATACACATAAATAAAATAAAAATAAAGTCAGGTCTTGTGATGCACACTTGTAGTCTTACCACCTCTTGGAAGGCTAAGGTTGGAAGATCTTGCGTTTGAGGCCAGCCTAGGCTATGTGGTGAAACTGTCTCTCACAAAAATAAGGATTGGGGATATGGCTTCAGAGTAGGGCACTTACCTAGCATGTGTAGTACCCTGGGCTCTCTCCCCAGCCTGAAAAAAAAAATGTATTTTTACTAAGTTATACACTTACCCCAAAAATGGAATCTTTAGTTGTTTTTCTTTTCTAAACAAAGGTCTTGATTTGCTTTTATACTTAAGGAAAAGTAAGAAAATTAAGTACATGCCATCAGCTAATTAAGGCAAGCAAGTTCCTAAAGAGAAACCAGAGTGCATAGGTGTTGTTTGCCTTGGGTGGGACAGCAGAGGCGACAGGTGTTCATCTACGCCAGTGCTGATTATTTTTCCTAAAACACTCCAGTGTTTCTGGTAATATATCTTGTATAATTTGACATGAATGACTTGACTCGTTACAGCAATTCTTTCAAAGGGCGTGTTTAGTATTCAACTGTTAGATAAAGCAACCCAAATGCTAGCCACAAATACTAACAACCTTTCAAATGACTGGAATTTCAACCCAGTCTACTTTCATCCTTCTTGGTGTTTTGGCATTAGAAAGACATTTGTGCTTTACAAAAGCATATCTTTCACTATGGTATTGATCACAAGGCATTGAGATAGGATGTTATATCAGGAAAACAAAGCAACGTAGGCAGATAGTATTTTGGAAGTTAGACAGATGGTTGTCTATGCTAGAGCGTAAGAGCCTAGAGTCATGGGGCACGCCTGTCAGCAAGGAGGCTTAGTCAGGAAGATCATTGGGCCAACCTGTGCTACACTTGAGACCTTTTCTCAAAAAACAAAACCAAACAAGGCAAAGAAGGGCTGAAATAGAGTGCTTGTCTAATATTCTCAAGGACCTGAGAATAAAAAAGTTTGTGTAATTGTGCATATACATTTTATATTTTGTTTATCAGAACAAAGTTCCATCCACATCCAAACACATTTTCAAGTAAATATTTAAGATTGTGGTGTAATACATGGTTCAGTCATGGCATTCAGAATTGTAATAAAAACATAAAATTGAACAAAAAAGAATGGATGAGGCAGTGGAGATGACGGAGTGGGTGAAAGCACCTGCCACCAAGCTAACACTGTTTTCAGCGTTCGGGACCTACATGGTAGCTAGAGAGGGCTGCCTCCCGTAGATATGCAGATATGCCATGGTACGTGTGTGTCTCCTGATAAATAAAGAATAAATAAATAAACATCATAAAAAGAAAGAGTGGACAGCAGGAAGAGGGTCAGACATCTCAGACAGCAGTGGAATGAAGGACTGGAGAGCTACCCAAGATTAAACCTGTAATCAAGGATCTCAGTCTACTCAGGAAGAAGCAGCACGGCAAACAGGCATGTGGGAAGGATGCACACCAGGGCCGACCTGGGGCACTTAAATGTCAGGAGAAGCAAATGAGCAGCAGGGTCAGGGCTCTGGACTTCACCTGAGGCCAGTGGGAAAGGCAGATTGGCTATTTTCCAGCTGTGACATTGGCCAAATCCTTTAACATCTCTGAGATTCCACTTCCCTATATTTGAAAACAAGGATTTTCAGACCCACAGCCTAGTACAGCTGGGAAGTTTATATTAGATAATGATTCTAAAGTTTCTGACACAACAAAATCTAATTTTGTGCCGTGCTCAGCACAAGTGTAAGTGGAGTGAAGTGTAAGGCATGTTATACTCATTTTGCAAACCGATGTGCTTCAATTGTACCACATTCAGAATTTTCTCTTCTCCCAAAGACAACTCAGAACAAATTTACACTTGTTTTGAGCAAATCACAAACTATGCTCCATATTCATGGCCGGCAGCTTGGGTGGTGGCTGGCGAGTAGGCTCTGGATGCCCATCTTTCTGACTGACTGAGTCAAACATGTAATTGATTTGCTCTTTCTAATGAGCCAAACACAGGAAACACTGATATTTGCAGAATGGCTGTGGCCAGAGATACCAGCCCTGGAGCATGTGACAGGCAGCAAAGCAGATGTGGCTCCCCACAGAAAATGTCTTGACTCCAGGGACATACTTAAGTCATTTTGAATTAACTAAGTCACTAGCTGTTTTCTAATTAGAGACAGCCTTTTTCTTGCAAGCAGATAATGATTAAATTTTTTACTAGTTCTTACAAAAACATTTCATGTTTTTAGGCCAAGAAAGAATTAATGTATTTTTTTTTCTTTTTCTTTCTGAACTGTGGTGCCTATGAGATCTTGGGTCTTGAGGGTAAAGTGCCCCATCACTTGGCACTGATAACATGCATTACTGATAATGGGTCTGCAGATAAGTGTGGGGCCTTGCGAAGTGCCAGGCACAAACTGCGTTACTCTACTCTGGAACTGGGGCCAGTTCTGTGAATTTCAGCCACTCAGCAGAGAGGGAAAGACTTGCTTGTCAGAAAAGTATTTTAAGCCCTTCAGGACATTTGCTCCTTCATTGTGTGAGGTGCCAAGATAACATCAGTCCTTCCTGTACTTGGAAGACTTTGCTTGCTGGTTCACTGCTATTTAACACATGTCCCTTTTGTTTTTATAAGAGTTTACCTTTACTTTACTAACTTCAAGGTCATGGAGGTGACTCCTAAGAAAGTCTATAACTGATACAGAGACAGTTTCTTTCCTGTCTCCTGCCTTAACACTCCCCAGCTTGTTGTGTCCAGGACCCCATGAACTTGGCACCCCTGAGTTCCAAGCTACCTCTGGTAGAGTTGGTCACTCATGCTGCCTTTGAAACCTCCTTGATTCATAGAAGGCTCTGTGCATCTCCAGTGATGTGTGTATACGAGTCTTTCAGAAGCAGCTGCTGCATAACTAAGCTAGTGTCTACGTGACACGGCTGAGAAATGGATGGATAGGGGTTTGGGACAATTCCTCAGTTCACTGGAAGGCCCAAATGTTTACCTAGTAATATCTGTTGTGGATCTTTAAAAGTTTTTTGTTGTATTTTATTTATTTTTATTTTATGTGTATGAGTGTTTTGTCTGTACATATGTAAGTTCCCCACATAAGTGTGATACCCACAGAGGCCAAAAGAGGGCATTGGATCCCCTGGAACTGGATGGTTGTTATCTGTGTGTGGGTGCTGGGAATCGAACCCAGGTCCTCTGTAAAAGGAGCCAGTGCTCCTAACCATTGAGCCATCTCTCCAGCCCCAGTGTGGTTCCACCTTTAATCAGAGTATTTTTTGAAACAAAATTACCTGATTCCCTTTTCCTGTTTATTCCATCTTTAATTAGTTAGACCTTTTCGTGACTTCTGATTCAATTGTGAAGGAGTATGTTTTTCTTTCCTTTTTTATTTTCATAGTCTACATTCATCACACAAAGTAATAATTCATCATGGCATTTCTGTGTGTGCTTATGATGGACATTGAGCATATTTGGTCTTCTGTCCCCCTTTCCTATTCCATTCCTCCATGGCTCCCTCACTCCCTCGTCCTCTCCCTTTACTTTATGTTATTTTTCTCGCTGAAATTCCGCATATGTGAGAAAACAAGTTATGATGAAGGCCGTGGGTTAAGTAACTCTAAATCACAACACCTTTAAGTAAGTAACACTTACCTTGAGTGAGTCTGTTGACCACATTAGCTCAGCTGTTCTCGGATGAGCTGAGAACTAAATCAGAAGTCAGCAAGGCATTACCTCATCAGCCAATTCTGAGTGGCCCTCTCTGGAGCAATCGGTCCCTCATCAGGCTTTGATGTTTCTCATCCTGCTTGCTCAAGCCCATTTCCCTGTGAGGAAGGGGTGGGAACAAAAAGCAACGTGTACAGCCTTGAGGCACAGGCTTGGATTGGTGCTTTACTTCTCCAGCCTGGTGGGTGATGTCATCTCAGACCCAAGGGATGGAGAGCACGCTCGGCCTCTTTTTGGAAGGTCTGAAGAATCACTTCCTCATCCACCTTCAGAAGAGTAAACTTAGATCCACATCTTTCACCCTGCACAAAAATCAATTGAAAATGGATTGGAGACCTTAATTTAAAATCCGAGACACTGAAACTGCTAGAGGAAAGCAGACGGAATGCAGTTGAAGTCCTGGGAAAGGACAGGATGCCAACAGCACAGGGAACAGTCCCAAGAATCAACAACTGGGACTACGTGAAGTTAAAAAGTTTCTGCCCAGCAAGGGAAACTATCAGCGGAGTGGACAGAGAGTGTACAGAAAGGGGGAAAGTGAAGCCATGTCCACTGCTGGGGTATAAACTAATGCAGCCACTATGGAAATCAGTGTGAAAAAATTAAAAATAGCTGCCAGTTTCATCCTAGAAGCTGAAAATTTCACAATTTCGTTTTTAAGAGCCGATTAATATTCCATTGTGTGTGTGTGTGTGTGTGCGTGTGTGTGTGTGTGTGTGTGTGCCACACCTTCATTATCCGTTCTCAAGTTGATGAACATCTAGGTTGTTTCCAATTCCTGGCTGTTATGAAAAGAGGAGCAATGAAGATGGATGAACAGGTGTCTCTGTAGTAGGGTAGAGAGACTTTTGGGTACATTTCCAGAAGTCACACAGCTGGGTCATATGGTAGATCCACTTCCAGCTTTTCGCGGAATCTCCACACTGATTTCCATAGTAGCTACACCAGTTGTCACTCCCACCAGCAGTGGAGAAGTGTTCCCCTTTCTTCACATCCTTCCCAACATTTGTCACTGTTTGTATTTTGGATCTTGGCCATTCTGAGACGGGTAAGATGAAATCTCAACAGCTTTTTCATCTTTGGTGGAAAAGTAGCTGTAATAATGACAGTATCAACAAGAAAAAAGGTAACCAAACATATAGGTCATTCTGACCTACACTCATGAGAGGCCTAAAAAGGACTTTACTACTAGTGTACAAATGTGGAAAACCAGTTATTTTAAACGTTGATAGATGTATCCACATTAAAAGTCACATTAAGATAAATTAGATTTAAGTTAAATTTAAGTGGGTTAGAAGATTCTAACTAAGTGAGAAGGTTGACTGACGACCACCTCTGGACTCGTACCTGGTCCCCTCTATTCTACAGTACAGATGTTGGAACAGTGATCATCACTCATTTTCTAACTTGGAAAGAAAATAATCAATTTAACAATTTCCTCTGAAAACATATGGTCTTAAAAAGTAATAGCATAAAGCTGCTTTTATTTTTTGGATGAGGAAGTATTCTTAAAATGTTATGATAAAGACTGAAAAAAAGCAAACTCTGTAGTCCTGGTCCTGTGTCTGCCATAACCTAGCTCTGTGATCATGAGCAAGAAACTTAAAGTTTTAGTGCTAAAATATTCGGTGTATTCCTCTGTTATGTGAGGTGTATAAGAGCACTTAACGTCATAGTGTTGTGAGAACTTTAAGACTTAACATGTGGGCCTGTGAGGTAGTTCAGTGTTTGGTGGGTAAAGGCACCGGCTGTCAAGCATGAGGACCCAAGTTCCATTCAGAACCCGCACATTAAAAGGAGAGAACCAACTCCCGCAAGTTTTTGTCTGACCTCACATGTACACTGTGGCACGCACGTGCACTCAAACATACACAATAAATAAATGTAATTTTAAAAACTAAAATAAATTAAAAATAGAACCACCATGTGCCCGAGCTGTGCACTTCTGGGCATATACCTGAAGGGCTGCAAAGCCTACCACAGGGATATGTGCGCGCATCCCTGTTTATTACTGCACTGTCCAGGACAACATGGAAAGAGAGCCAGCCTAGACGTCCATCAACGGAGAAGTGGAGAACGGAAATGTGACCTACACACACGATGGAATTATACTTAGATGTAAAGAGAAATCGAATTACAGAACCCGAGAAAAATGTATGGAGTTGGAAAGTTGGAAAGTCCTGTATATAAGGTGGGCCAGTCTCTGGAAGACAAACACTTGTTTTTCTCTTGTATTCAGATCCCAAGTTTTCGTGTTTGTATGTAAATAAGGGGTTGTGAGCCTCAAATTGGTATAGACTATGGAACTAGATAGGAGGGAAGCAAGAGGTGTTGAGAAGGGTCGGGGAGGCCCATGGGTGACCTGAGGGTGGAAAGGAGGCTACTAGGGGTGGTCCGAGACAGGAAGGAGAAGAGAGAGAGAGAGACAAGCAAAACCCCCCAAAAAATGTGTTTGAAAAATGCCACAACGAAAAGCAATTCTTTGTAAGGTAACATTTTTTTTAAAAAAATAGAGAAGTGGGGCTGGAGAAATGGCTCCGCAGTTAAGAGCACTGACTGCTCTTGCAGAGGACCTGGGTTCGACTCCCAGCACCCACATAGCAGCTACGAACCATCCTTAACTCCAGTTCTGGGGGAATCCAAAGCCCTCTTCTGATCTCCACAGCATTGCACAACATGGGTGCACTCACATACATGCAGGCAACACTCATACACATAAAATAAAAATAATAAAATATTTTTAAAAATAGAGAAGTTTGGAGCCTGGAAGGATGGCTCAGCAGTCAAAACTGCTTGCTCCTCTTCCAGAGGTTGTGAGCTTGTTTCTCAGTACCCATATCAGGAGGCTCACAACCACCTGCACCTCCAGTTCCAGGGGATCTGATGCCTTCTTCTGGGCTTATTGGGCACCTACACACATGTGATACACACAAACACACAAACACATATACACACTCATACAATGCTTAAAAATCTTTAAGAGATATTACCCATTACTGAGACTACGGGAGGGTAGCTACTTTGATCTGAGCCACAGTATGCACATTCAAGTGAGATGTCATTCATAAGCATGTTTCAATGGACAGAACTGTCATTCTCTTGATCAAAATCCTTTAATGAGACTTCTTCAAGTCATGACTATTTTGGAAACCAGCTCACCATCCTACACTATACAATGACAGTATTGGAACATATATGAGAGCACCATTTTATATAGATTTTATAAAGTTGATTGTGTGTGTCTATATGAGTTCAGTGAGCTCCAGGTTCAGCAAGAGGCCCCATCTCAAAAACTAAGGTGAAGAGCGATTGAAGACATCAAGTGTTGACCTCTGGCCTTCACACACACATGTGTGCACCAGTACACACATAAACAAACATACAAACAACAGAGAGAGACGGGGGGGGAATCTATCTATCTATCATCTATCATCTATCTATTATCTATATACCTATCTATCTATCTATCAATCATCTATCTATCTATCATCTATCATCTACCTATTATCTATCTATCTATCTATCATCTATCTATCATCTATCATCTGCTTTACATTTGGCTGTTCAGACTTTCAACATTCTAGTCTAGTGTTGGTTGGATTTTATAATTTTGGTAATAACTTTCACAGTTTCTGTTGTTTGCAATTTTTCTTGTGTATTCAAATATATGCAAGTACACGTGGTGTGTGTGTGTGTGTGTGTGTGTGTGTGTGTGTGTGTGTGTGTGTGTGTGTTACACACATAAACAAACATACAAACAACAGAGAGAGAGGGGGGGGGGACTGAAAAAGATTAAGTTGAACATGAAATACAACAGAATCAAGTAAATACAACACAGAAGTTATTTAGACACATCCATAGAAGGTACTATTTCTGTTGCACAGATTATAAAATTAACAAAGCTCTAGATAAAGAGAAATAAAAAAAACCACAAATGATCAATAGACAGAAAAGCAGGGAGAACATCACTATAGATCCTCTTATCAGGAAAGGATAAAAGGGAACATCACAAAGCATTTTACCAATTAATTAAAAATGTTGAAAAATTCCTTAACTGGCAAAAGCCAACAAAATCTCCCTAAACAAAATATGAACATCTGTATATTTAGCAAGAATGTGAATTTAACATCCTCACAAAAAGCCCTGACCCTCACAGCTTTGTAGATCAATTCTGGGAATTCAAAGAATTGTGTCAAACCCCATACAAACTCTTTCAGAAAATATATTTATGAGTCTAAAATTAACCTGTTACAAGTATCAGGAAAAGACAATTTTAAAATCAGACAAGAAGCTTCTTAATAAGAAAAGCAAGTCAAACCCAGCAGGTACTAAAGAGGTTTGAATGAGAAGCTTTGATATTTTAAAGTACCACTGTTTTCCAGTTTGATTTCAACACATTTCTAATCAGAACCCTGAGAGCATGTGCAGAAATGTATAAGAAGATCTGACACGTGCTCAGCAGAGCTAATTTTGAATGAGAAGGTGAGGGAGGGCAGTGGGGAGGGTCACTGCTACATGAGCAAAATGCACAGCTGCTGCTGTGCAAGTTCAACATTTATTTAATGCACAAGTAGTCAAGAGAATGTGGTAGGATAAGGCAAGCAGATCGATGGTACACCAAACACAGCCCAGAAATGAATGCCAGATGTGCTTTGTTGTATATTGTCCATTGATTTTCAATAGAGTTTTAAGGCACTTTAATGCAGAAGGCAGTGTCTTTTTAATAAACGGTGCTGGAACACTAAGTATACATGCTAGAAAAACCAGTCTTCACGTCATGCAGAAAAATCATCTAAAAATGAGCCACAGACCTAGGTATAAGCACCTCCAAAACTTCATGGCTAAAATGTAGACTATAAAGTTCTGGAAAGGGCTGGAGAGATGGCTCAGCAGGGAAGAGCACTGGCTGCTTGTGCAGAGGGCCCAGGTTCTGTTCCCAGCACCCACATAGTAGCTGACAACCATCTGTAACTCTAGTTCCAGAGGACTCAACACTCTCTTCTGGTCTCTGTGGGTATTGCACTCATGTGTGCATTTACATACATGCAGTCAAAACACTCATACACATAAAATAAAAATAAATGAAATAAAAACTTTTAATAAAAACTATAAAGTTCTGGAGGAAGGTACAGGAAAAACATCCCTCTGGCTTGAAAATAGGCAAAGATCCATGAGAACACAAAGCACATTGGCCATAAAAGAAAAAAAAATGATAAATTTGAGTTTTCCAAATTAAAACTTACATCCTTCTAAAGAGACCATTTAGAAAATGAAAATGTAAGTCACTGGCAATATTTTTGGCAAAAGACAATCTGAAAAAGAAAAGTCCTGTTTGCAAAATATTTAAAGGACACATAAGTCAAAGTGAAGAGATGAATGCCCCAGTCAGAGCAGGTGAAAGAGATAAAAGATGGCCCTGCCAGCGCATGAAAAATGCTCAAGATCATTCTTCATTAAAGGAATGCAATTTAAAACCACAAGGAGCGTCCTGAGCACACCCATGGAAGGGCTGCCATTAGAGTGACTGATTCTCTCCAGGCTAATCATCAAATCCATCTTTCTTCAAAGCTACTTCTTCAAACAGGCTTCTTTGAGCCTATCTAAGTGATTCCTCCTAATAGCTCCTGATGGTTCTGCTTCCTGGCATCGGAGCCACTACATATTTGTTAAGGAAAATAGTGATTGGGTTTTGCTGTCGAACATAAGAACCCAGAGGCCCATCCTGTTTCAATCCTGATTCTATCCTGGGAACTGGTGATCCATCTGACACCTGGGGAAGTCTCAGCCAACATCCTTAAGTAATAAATGAACGAAATTCCTATCAGACTTTCATGAAGCTGATCTCTATAGGTGCTGTTTTAATCACAGTTGACTAAGGGTAACTTTGCATTCTTTTAGCTTCCTGATGACCTCCCTGCCCAGAGCAGGTATGTAAAATAGATTTTCTGAGGTTTGAAGCAGTTTGGCTCTGTCTGTTTCCTGGTTTTGCCAGTTTGGTTGTTCCTGTGTTTGAACATTTCTAATCTGTATTTAAACTCCACTTGGAACCAGGCACATGGAGGACAGGTGTGATCCCAGCACTTGAGGCAGGGAGATCATTAGATTGAAGCCATGCTGGATAGCATAGAGACCCTGTCTCAAAAGACTAAGATAATGCCCACTTCTGTGGCCATTTTGATCTGGGGAACATTGAGGAGAAAGGTATATGGATGCCTCAGCTTTAAGCATATCTTACTGATTTCATGGCGTATGCAATGCCGTAGGAAGCAGATAGTATTGTGAATCAAGTTTGACTGAAAAGAACTGGTTTTCATAAAGATTCAAATGAATGATGCAACATTTTCTCTAGTTTCTGCAATTTCATCCCAGCACAGGGCATCCCTCATTAGATTAGGCCAAACTCTTGTTGTCTACGTGGTGTCTCTCTCCTCTCAGATACTCTGTCCACAGCATTCTTTCACAGGCTCTAGTTTAGCCTTCAATAGTCACCAGAGTGACTCTGAATCACTCCTCTCTTTTATCTGTCTGCTTAGACACTGACAGGGGTGTGCTGGGCTCCCCAGAATGCCTTAAGCACACTGCATCTCTCTGGAAACTGGCGTCGGGGAGCTGAGTGAATGTGTCCCCTTCTGCGCTCCAGGAAGTGGTCCAGACTCGAAGTGCAAGGACAGACACTTCCCTCAGGGGCTTACAGCCCAGAACACAAATGCTAGAATGGAAATGCTACAAATTAGATTTTTTAAAGTTCATTTAAATTTTAGGGTGCGGCTCAATGACTCAATATATTCACAAGTTGAGTGACCATCTCCCTTATTAATCCAACTTTCTGCATTTTCATTGCTGCAGAAAGACATGTACTGGGTATGATGGGACAGGTCCATTCCAGCAACCGAGAGGCTAAGGCAGGAGGATTATAAAGTTCAAGGCCAGCAGCGTAGGCTACAGAGGGAAGGCCAGCCTCAAAAGAAAAGAGAAAAAAGGAAGGAAAGAAAGAGTGCATGCATTCATTGGCTGGTGCACCTTGCTCTCTCTCTGCTGTGGAAACAGCTAGCCAGCTTTCTATTCCCACAAACTTGCCTCTTCTAGACACTTCTTAAAGACATAATACGTAGCCATCTGGTCAGGCTGAAAGTTTCATAGGTATTGTAGAACTTGATTCCTTTTTATGGCTGAATAGTATTCCAGGGTATAGGGAAAGATGTTTAATTTTTATATATGTAGGGAATTGTTTGGATATCTGTTATTGATCTTGAGTTCAAGTCTTTCATGGTCCAAGAGTATAATTCATATAAGTTCTACTGTTTTATTCTTACTGGGATTTCTTTAATCTGTTGGATGATGGTGTGTCTTGGTGAGCATCCTCTAGTGAATTGTGCTGGGTAGAGTATTCAGTAAGTATCCGTTAGAGCACACTGATTTTTCTGCCTAGCAATTACAGAGGGAGAAGAGTAGACATCCATAACAAATCTGAAGTCTGTGCCCATTAGAAGTTCTTGTTTTTCTTCATGCATTTTTAAGCTCTGCAGGTCGAGATGGAGCATGTGTTTGGATTGGTAAATTTTCTTGGAGAGTCAGTCCTTGAGTAGAATGATACTTCTGTTTGGAAGTCTACTTTGTCAGACAGTCACAGCAACTGCTGATGGCTGAAGTCAGGTCAGGGATAGTTCTTTAAACTATCAGGAGGCTGAGCTCGGGGCAGAGAGACCCACCCAGAACAGAGGCCTATGGACCTCAGGGAGTCAGCCATGACCTGGAGAAAGCCATGTAGCTAGCAGGGAACTCCTTCTGTCCAGCTCTTTCCACTGTCCTACAAGTCATCTCAGTGGTGGGAAAGCCAAGTCAGCCATGGAGAAATGCAGACCTAGTGTCTCCAGTTCTCAAAGGTACTTTTTCAGCTCTCTTGCGGTAAGAGTTTTAGCCAGCATCTCCTCCCCTTTCTCACCCCCACCACACACACTGATTAAGGGTTTGTGCCACAGAAACCAGTAGGAAGAGTCAGCAGACTTTCTGGGCACTTCTGAAGGAAGCTGGCCGCCATTCCCAGGTCTGCACGTTAATGCAAAACTTCCAAGGTTTTACTGCTTTTTGTTCTGTGTTAGTTTTGATAAACATTACCCTTTGGGGTTTACAAGGCGGGGGAATAGCTTGAAAAGAGGGTTTTATACCCAGCTTCTTCTCTTCCCAGGGGTTCAAAGGGCTTTCCCAACTCAGACTTAGTTTTCATGGGTTCACACATTTCTGGCAGGGACCTTACAGATTTGCAGTTCCACCTCCGGAGTGCAAGGGTTCCTGTCTCCTCCTCCAGGTGGCAGCCTCACCTCAGAGTCTGTGTCAGCTCTCTGCTCTGCCTGGCTCGGGAATGTGAAGTTTGCACAGATTTTGTTGTTACTGTTGCTCCGAGGGAGGAGGGAGGGGCACTGTCCCACCATCCCTCAGGATGGCAGAAGGGCTTACCTAGATTTTGATCTAACACCTGCTGCAAGTGCCACAGTGGCCGCCGCAGGAGGGTGCAGCCCTGTTGAGCGGGATCTGGGGTGGGTTGTTACTGTGCTTGAAGCTCTGGGGACTTGGTACCTTGGAGCATCATGAGCCTCCTTCACTCAAAGCCGCCTTCCCTTGGTGCTGCTGACACTCTCCTTCAAGCATCCCACTGGCTGGTTTGGTGGGGCCAAGGGAAAGGTTTGCTCTAACGCTCTGCTTCAGCATCAGTCTCCCGACGCACCTCACCTCTCCTGCTGGCTTGTGGATTTTGCCAGTGTCTGCCCCTCCCCCTGCATTATCCCTAGGTCATCAAGCATCAGCGTGCTTTGTCCCAGTCGGACGTATTTTCCATCCCTCTTCTCAATTGCATTGGGGTTTTCCCAGGGCGCCGTCGGACCCAGTTTCTGTTGATCTTCTCCCCATGCACAAATGCTTTGTTCCGTGGGGGCAGACAGGAGCCAGACATCCCGTCTACCCTTACTATATCTGTGGGCCCAGTCCCCAAGGCCTGCACCTCCAGGGAGCTCTCTCCAGCCCCTCTCTGGCACTCTTATCCCAGTTTCTAGTAGGATTGTGGAGGAAAAATCCAAAAAGTCACCAAGAGAGTATTCTCCCTCTTCTGCATATGTGACTCTCCAGAATTTCCTTCTGTCACTAGTCTCCAGTGACTGGGGACTGTTTTTGTTTGGCCTTGCCCTCTCTATGTGCTCTGCCTGCACACACCCATATCCACATCTCCCCTTTCCCCTCAGGTGCCTGTCGTTCTCAGATTCCAGGGAGACAGAAGTGGTAGTTGACAGCTTTCCATATTTCCCAGAGGAAAATGGAAGGGGTCACAGTACATTTTATAAAAGTATCTATTTCTATAACCACCAACCATCGAGAAATGCAATTTTTTCCAGCACCTTTCACTAGTTAGTAGTCCCACAGGGATAATCACTGTTCTGACCATCAATGGCAGGACCCTTTGTGCTGGCTACATTTTTTGTCTTCCTTGAAAAGAGTCCAGAGAACATCTTAAAAGATGGAAAGATTTGTTTGGACTGTGGTTTCTGATAGGGTTCAGATCCAGGTGACCCCAGACCTAGAAACCATAAGGTCCCTAAAAGGAACGGAGTCAACCAACTTCCAGCCACCTGCAAGTTAACAAGCAGCTCTGGGAATTTAATGATCCAATGTATTGTGATCACCAGAGCATGCTCCAGAGGCTGACAATCAGGTTTCCCAAGCCCTTAGCTACAATAAGTTCCTGGAACCCTGTAATTGTAGAAAACGTGTTTTACAGTAGATGTTTTCCTCGATAAGTTTCACCAGGTACAGACCCCACACCCTTGCTGAGCAAACAGCCCCCAAAACAGTCCCAAACAGCAGAAAAATGTTCTCTTTTTCCACATTCTGTCCCTTTATAAGCTACCCCCTGCAGCCAGTACACTGTTAGTTCTTCCTCACACCTGAGTTGAGGACCAGCCCTGCCAACCCATTAAACTCTTGCTTTGCCAGAGTCCTCTTTCTGTTTCGCAGTGATCCTGACCCCTGCCACCTTTTTATCTAACAGTTTCAGAAGTCATGGGTTGTTGTTAGCTGGCTACACCTTGTTTAGGGCCTGAGGTGAGGTTCAGAGCAGCCAAAAGATCTGGTGGAAGGGACTGGTCATATCCTATAGGCCAGAAAGTAGAGCAGAAAGAGGAGGGGCTGGGGAATCATCTTTGCAGTGTACATCCCTCATGACCTATCTCCTTCAGCTAGGCACACACCTGACCTCCAAGTAGCATCCTCTACTTGGGAAATTAATCCAATGATGAAGCCAGAGCCCCCAGGATCCAATTACTTCCCAGAAGCCCAGTGTCTGGCAGTCAAGGCTCCCATATGTCTTTGTGTGTGTCGGGGGGGGGGGTATTTCAGATTCCAAACAAGCTACTTGCTTTTGGGTTTCAAATCAAAATCTTCATATCTGTCAAACTTTTGGTTTCTTGTTTCTTTTATATAATATTGTGCCCACACACATGTTCTAACATTTATCTGTATACCTGCATATCTGAAAATCTATTGTTTCTGTTACTCTGAATACGCCACATGAAAACAGTTCAATTCAATATTTATTTTCCAAATGATGGAAATTTGTGATTTTTTTAAAAATTCAAATAACATGGTTTGATTTATTTACATTTATGTGTATGACTGTTTTGCCTGCATGTATGTAAGTGCACCACATCTGTACAAGCCCACAGAAGCTAGAAGAGAATGTCAGATCCCCCGAAACTGGAGTTAGGGATGGTTCCTAGCCACCATGTGGGTGCTGGGAACTGGAGCCTGGATTCACTGCAAGAGCATCCAGTGCTCTTAACAGCTGAGCCATCTCTCTAGCCCCCTGTGAGGTGGGTGCTTTTACCCCCAGTTTATGGCTATTGTGAACATAGCTGTTTTCTTGGTATTGTCTTAATGCAAAAGAAGGTCGAAAAGAGTAAACATTTAAAATATTAAATTAAATTAATTAATTTCCACATCTGACCAGATTTTGATATTCAGACTTCAAAATACCTGTTCAAGATCAGCTTCAAGTAGTATTTTTCTGTATTGCAGTATTGCAAAATTGAGTAATGGCTTGGGAATCTAGCGTGATTTTATTTTTATGTGAATACATATTCTCACCCAGTTCATCCCTTTGCAGGACTTTCTCAGAGTTCTTGCTGACCTCTGCTCTCCTGTTCTGAGGATGACAAGAGTCACCTGCACTTAGCTTACCAGACAATCCCTGCTTAAAACACAGCCATCATGTGCACAGACTTTATCCTTTATCCTGCGCCTAATTTGACCAACACATCAGACCATTTCCTATGTCACAGCACTTGGGGAAACAAGTCCACATTGTATAATATGTGCTACTCAACAGACTCCTCAGAAGCCCTCCATTTCTTCCTGTTACTGTAATGTCGTGGACTCTGTCATGACAAAGGTGCTTTGTCTTTTGGCCAATGATTGCTGTGGACACAAGGGGCCAAAATGAATTCCTAATCTTGAAATTCTCTGGGCACTGGGATAGAGTTATAGCACATTCAGTCAATGCTGAGGTGCTGTGTAAGACTGTCAAGTTTTGACCAGTGAGGCTCAGAGCCAAAACAGAGGCAAATTTTTCTAGGTATCAAGCTCAGCATAGCAGACAGAGAACTGCCAGGCCAGAGCCTGGAAATCAGCACTTTGGAAACTTGGTGTCAAAACACAGAGGTGGGAGGAGGGGAAGGGTGGGGGGAGCTGGACATGGAGTAATGCTATTGCTCACCCTAGGTTCCTTCTGACTTTACTTCTGAGAAGCTTATTCTGAAGGTTTTTTTTTATTTGTTTGTTTGTTTTTGAGACAGGGTCTCTCTGTAGCCCCAAGGTCTGGAACTCACTATGTAGACCAGGCTGGCCTTGAACTCACAGAGATGCACTTGCCTCCGCCTCCCGAGTGCTGGGATTAAAGGCGTGCACCAAGCCTGGCTCATGAGGAGTTTATCCTAATTTCCTGAGTTTTCATTCTGAGTGCTGGGCGATTCCACTACTGTAGGAGACACAGCATTCTTTTAGAAAAGTTCTTCACAAATAAGATGGATTTAAAGGTTTGGAACTTGATAGTCTTCATCTTCCTCCAGGTGCATGCAGAGCTCATATGTGCCCATCTAAGAGCAGCGTGAGCCGGGGACTTACAGCTTAGGTTCCGGTGCACGCATTCATGAGAGTCAGCACCTGGACAGCTCTCCTGACTTGAATCTGGAACCACTTTTGCAGGCTCATGTTTTGAACACTGTTTCCCAGCCAGTAGTGCTGTTTGGGGAGATGGGGAACCTTTAAGAGGTGTGGTCTTGCTGGCCAAAGCAGGCCAGTCAGAGTGGGGTTTGGAGTCTTCTGTTTCTGTTTACTGATATGTGGGGATGTGAGGTGCTTCCTCCATAGGCTTTTCCCATCGTGCCTTCCTCCACACCGTGGACCGACACTTCCGAAACCCTGAGCCCAAATAAACCTTCCTTTGGATTTGTTCTGCCAGGTACTTTCTGACACAGAGAAATAAAAAGAACTAATGCCGGGGCAAAGATGAGGGGTGTTGTGCTCCATGCGGCTGAAGACATGATGGACGGTAAGTGTAAGTCTTCTCCTGTAGGTGTGATCTTCTTTCTGAACAACGCCTGTGTGCCATGCTGGCTGTGCCTATTCTGTGGCTAGTGACTTCTAACCCCTGGTCATTAATAGCACGTTTTGGTAAAGTCAGACAATCAAACTTCCGTAGGAACTTGGCCTTTGCAGTATGTCTTATCCTATACTTCCAAGCCATGTATTAATTATTCATTTCTTCATTAATAACTATACCTTCATTTAGCTGACTTTTGTTCTTATATCTCTAAAGGTTGAAGTAAGTAAAATTCAAATTGTACTTTTCTTTGTTTTTTAAAGATTGGTTTATTTTTATTTTTATGTGTTTGGATGTTTTGCCTGCATGTATGCAAGTGTAACTATGTCATGCAGTGCCCTGAGAGGCCAGAAGAGGGCATCAGATCCCTGCAATGCCAGTTGTAGATGGTTATGAGTTGCCATGTGGATGCTGGGAACTGAACCTGGGTCTACTGTGCCATCTTTCCAGCCCCATTTTTTAAAAAGTATTTTATTTTATTTCTTTATTTTGGTGGAGGGGGCTATACCACATAACAAGTGTGGAGGTCAGAGGACATCATGCAGGAGTTGGTTGTTTTTTTCTTTTCACTATGGGTCTGAGAGATTAAACTCGGGTCATTAGGATTGGCAGCAAGCACCTGTGCCCCCTAAGCCATCTTGCTAGACCACAAACAGCTGATTTTTTTTTCCATTGTGGGAATGTTAGAAGCTTACATCTAAATTTGCCTCCAAGAAAGGGATCATGTAATAAGATTGCTTCTAGCCTTGACTCGTCAGTTGATTGATTAAGAGATGACATTCTCTGGCAAAGACCTCGACTTCACTTCTTTCTCCTGTGTCTCTGGCAGGACCACTCTTGAAATAGGATCAATTTTACTGAATACGTGTAACAGCGCTTTCTGGGCTAGTCAAATATTTCCTCCAGAACTAGGGATGGAACCCAGGGCCTTCCATATGCTAGGCATCCCTGAATTGTGGCTATGGCAGTTTTTCTAATTTTTGTTTTGAGATGGGATCTCATTAAGGTGCCTAGGCTGGTCTTGAACTTGTGATCCTCCTGCCTCGGACTCCCAAGTACGTGAAATTACAGGTTTGCACATCAGATCAGGTTCTGGTAAAACTTTTGAAAAGACAGGATTTCTGTCTGGTTTACTCATGAAAGTGTGATGGATGTGTGGAACGGTGTGAGGGGAACTAAATGTGAATTCTACTGAACTCCAGCCCAGTTGTGGGTACTTTCTGTGGAACTACACTACACTTTTACAGCTATGGCATTATTGATCCAAAGCCTCATGAATGAATGCAGTTTCACAAGGGTCAAGTAGTGTCAGGGCCTCATAGCCAGTGAGAGATTGCTTGGCTCCTTCTGTTTCTGTTAGGTCATAATACCTCAGCTGGCAAACGTTTTGAACTTACCTGTGAGGCCAAGGATCCTCCTTGCTCTGCCTCCTGAGTGCTGGGGCGCTAGGTGTGCGTCACTGTGCCAGGCTGAATTTGTGCCTCTTTAGTACATTTTAATCTATTGGGTTTGGTATTGGTTTGGCTTTTGCCCGTCTTCTGTATTGCGTTGTCATATTTCCAAGCATACATGAACCACTTGGGCATTAGCAGGTGCCATGATTTAATATGTTCAGTAACACCCCAGTTGAAAAAAAAATAATCCAGGAGCACCACAGTGAAGAATCAGAAATGTGTGCATTTGGTTGCAGAAATGCTGGCATTTGGTTGCAGAAATGCATGCATTGGGTTGCATCTTACCTCACTTTATTGCTTGATGGTAACTGTGTAACTGTCACTCTGTACTGTCCTGATGTTTCTATGCCTAGGAGTGACCATACAAGGACTGCAAATGACTGACCAGATATAATCTGATGCTGATGGCAGCATTCAAGGTCCTCCACCGTGTGGACCAGCCTGTGGAAGCTGGCCTGCCTTCGTTTAGCTCAATGTATTCAAAAGTTTTCTGATCAAAGTACCTCTAATGTTTTTTTCTCCTGCCCCCCTTTTTTCTTATGAAGAGGAAGAAGAAGAGAGGAGGAGTATGCTTCCTACAGGTAGGGGAGGACAGATGAAATCATCACTTTGTAAGTGCTGAAGGATCCTCCTTGCTCTGCCTCCTGAGTGCTGGGGCGCTAGGTGTGTGTCACTGTGCCAGACTGAATTTGTGCCTCTTTAGTACGTTTTAATCTATTGGGTTTGGTATTGGTTTGGCTTTTGCCCGTCTTCTGTATTGCGTTGTCATATTTCCAAGCATACATGAACCACTTGGGCATTAGCAGGTGCCATGATTTAATATGTTCAGTAACACCCCAGTTGAAAAAAAAATAATCCAGGAGCACCACAGTGAAGAATCAGAAATGTGTGCATTTGGTTGCAGAAATGCTGGCATTTGGTTGCAGAAATGCATGCATTGGGTTGCATCTTACCTCACTTTATTGCTTGATGGTAACTGTGTAACTGTCACTCTGTACTGTCCTGATGTTTCTATGCCTAGGAGTGACCATACAAGGACTGCAAATGACTGACCAGATATAATCTGATGCTGATGGCAGCATTCAAGGTCCTCCACCGTGTGGACCAGCCTGTGGAAGCTGGCCTGCCTTCGTTTAGCTCAATGTATTCAAAAGTTTTCTGATCAAAGTACCTCTAATGTTTTTTTCTCCTGCCCCCCTTTTTTCTTATGAAGAGGAAGAAGAAGAGAGGAGGAGTATGCTTCCTACAGGTAGGGGAGGACAGATGAAATCATCACTTTGTAAGTGCTTATGACCATGAGGTGTGCTTCAGAAACACTCACCAAGGTCAACTGTTCCACCAAAATAAAAGGTCAGCCATGACTGTGAGAAAGGGAGATAATTTGTTTTTTTTTTATTAGCTATGTATTTCTTATTTATTTTTATTTTATGTGTATGGGTATTTGCCTGCATGTATGTATATGTACCATGTGTGTGTAGTGCCTGAGGAAGTCAGAAAAGGAAATCAGATCCCCTGGAACTGGAATTACAGACAGTTGTTAGCTACCATGTGGGTGCTAGGAAGTAAACCTGGGTCCTCTGCAAATACAGCTAGTGATCTTAACTGCTGATCATTCTCTCTAGTCCCTCTTTAGCTTTTTATTTAATGTGAATTTCAAAAATAATTTCACTACTGTCAAGAATGTAGCCATTAATAAATTTGTAGTTTGAATCTACTAGCACTTAATTAATGGGTAAGCATATTGTTAAAGTTTATTAAAAAAATCCATGTGTACCCAACAAGCAT
>NW_008341669.1:518013-521456 GCF_000622305.1 Nannospalax galili
CACTGCACATATGTGAAGGTCAGAGGACAACATGGAGGAATTGGTTCTCTCCTTTTACCACATGGGTCCTGACAATCATACTCAGGTTACCACTGCATCTTTCCAGTCCTAATTTGATGATTTATATACAATATTTATGCTGGCCTCTCTGGCATATGCATGTGCCACTGCACATATGTGAAGGTCAGAGGACAACATGGAGGAATTGGTTCTCTCCTTTTACCACATGGGTCCTGACAATCATACTCAGGCCATCAGGTTACCACTGCATCTTTCCAGTCCTAATTTGATGATTTATATACAATATTTATGCTGGCCTCTCTGAAGTCTGTGATTTAATTATCTAATCATGGTGAAAGTGTTTCTTTGGTAAATAGTTGGTTGCTTCCTATGGTGACTTAAAAGGCAATCACCTCTTGTTGCAGCAAATTAAGACATTTTTGATGCTCAGTGGGAAGAATAACTGGAGAAGGTCAAGTGTTTAAACATAGAGCATTT
The DNA here is from genome assembly GCF_000622305.1 of Nannospalax galili. Classification (NCBI taxonomy): domain Eukaryota; kingdom Metazoa; phylum Chordata; class Mammalia; order Rodentia; family Spalacidae; genus Nannospalax; species Nannospalax galili. Next base: position 518,512 of record NW_008341669.1, read on the forward strand.
TCAGACTCTTTTATTAACGAGAAGAAAGTGGACTGAAGGAACAGGACTGAAAGGATGGGGACAGGAGAGAAGGGAGCACATGGGAGTGAATACTGTCAAAGTACATGATTCATAAAAGAAATTGTCTTTATAAAATCCATCGCTTTGTACAATGAACATATACCGATAAAAGAAACTAAACTTTGAAATGAAGCTTTGGACGAGCAAGAAGTGGTAAATGAGCTTTCCTGATCTTAATATCATTAAAATGATCACCGTGATAGAAAACACTGACTGATACCTTTCCAAGCAAGATTCTGAATCAGACATTTTGCTTGCGGCCTCTTAGGGTGCGGTCTGCGTGCATCCCAAGAAGCAGTGTGTGGGTCAGCTCAGGCTGCAGCAGCACAATGAACCGGGTGTTCCAATATAACGCGAAGGAAGAAGTTCCACTTTCACAGAGTAAGAAGGTCACAAGAGAAAACTCAAGTTCTCGCTTCCCACCTGGGCATGACAGGAACTGTGCAGGTGAGGTCCCAAATGCTCTCTGAGCTTTAAAGAAAATGACACTGAATTTACTGCATTTTATCTACGCTCGATACCTGCTTTTCACACTTCATTAGTCCAAAAGAAGATTCATGATTTATTACCTTCTTTAAGAACTCAGACTTAAAACTTCCCAGCCCCATACACAATCTCTAAATTTTGTTTCTTTTCTTCTCCTCCCTAGGCCCGGGCTGCATTTCCTTAGGCTCAGGACATAAACTGAAGAACCCTGGGCTATCTTGTCATTTGAAGCTCTCTAGACTCATCTCTGTCTCTGCACACAGCTTGGTTTGCAGCGTGTTCCTTGCCTTGAGCCTCTGCTGTTTTCTACCTTTATTCCCGTTGCCTGGATTACCTTTATGACCAGACCTTCCTAACCAACCACAATCCACTCTTGAAGACTAGCTAGCTCCTCTGGACCTCGTCCCAGTGCTCATTTTCCCTGCAGAAGGCAATGACTCCATCCAAACTCTCCTAGATCTTTGATCAAATGTCATACATTGATCATACCATACATAGGGTTTATTTTGGCTACTGCATCACATTCTCCTTAGCAGCATCGGATTCTTCTTCTTTTTTTTTTTTTTTAAGAGATTTACTCATTTTTATTTTATATGTATAAATGTTTTACCTGCATGTATGTAAGTACGCCTATGTCATGCAGTGCTCATGGAGGCCAGAAGAGGCCATGAGATCCCCTGGAACTGGAGTTACAGATGATTGTTAGCCACATGTGGGTGCTAGGAACCAAACCTGGGTCTTCTGCAAGAGCAGCCAGTGCTCTTAACTGTGGAGCTGTCTCTCCAGCCCCTCATCTGAGTGTTCTTACAACTTTTTCTCCCTAACATAAATCACACTTCCTAGATGAAGCTGGGTGACCACTTTAAAAGTTTAAAGTGTATTTTATGTGCTGGGGATTGTTTCATGCATGCCACACACATTGTCCCCGAGGGACATCGTAGCTCGACATATTGTTCAATGAGTAAAATTTAAGAGATCAACTGGCAGTCTTAACAACTCTGATCATATCTTGGCAATATTACATACTTCCAGGAGGAAGGCACGACAGTTGTTTCAGACTCCAACCTAGATAAATCAGTTCACCTTGAAAGAGGTACTGTGTAAACCATGCTCAAGGATTTCTCTGCACGGGGCTTGCACCTGTTGTTTGAGCAAAGTGGAGTGTATGATGGCCCACAAAACTGCCACTGGATGAGATCCAAGCCAAGCTGGGGATGCAGTTCAGTCCCTGAGCTGTGCGTGGCCCCTGCAAGCTTGTGACCTTGACGAAAACCAAGCAGAGGGTAAATATCTGCCAAGCAGGTGGCTTGCTTCCTCTTGGTGACAAGACTAACAGTGTGGACTTTGGTTCCAGGCTTCTGAGTCCAGACCCCAAGGTGGAAGAGAAAAAGGCGCCTGTGTCCTACCCACCATCAGGTCGCAACCATGTGAATACATGGACACCAGTGACAGAGGTCAGTGGAACTCTGCCTCCGGGATTCCTGGAGGGGTTGGAAGACCATTCCATGGAGGGAGAGCTGCAGAAACAGCTGGAGAAGAGCCACAAGTTACAGTGGCAGTTGAGAAACGGACGAGACAGTGGTGGAGATGATGAAATGTCTGGATGGCAGAGCTGGGAGCAGGTCCCAGACAAGGAGGCCATCATATTCGCTGCTACCTTGGAATTCTTCTGTACCAGGTGGGAGATCCCTATCTATGGGTTAGCTAACAGGAAACCTCATGGTCTAGCAGCAGGACAAGGAATGTTTGAGGAATGTTGACTCTGAGTTTCATGGGGAACAGAACACTGGCAGACCTGTCAAATCAGATGGCCAGAACAAACAGCAAGACTTCTCTACCTCCACCACCATCTTGGACAAAAAGCCCCTCTTGAACAGAGGACAAGCTACAGTCCTGTTACAGAGGGAGGGCTGCTGGAGACCACAATGTGGAAGGAAGTCTGGGTGAAGGCCCCAATAAATCATTACCATCAGCTGCCTGTTGCATCAAGAACAAGATGGCCACAGAAGACAGGCACAGCCAGGAAGAGCACAGGGACTTCATACAGGACTTCAAAGAGAAACAGCTTCAAGCCCAATGTTCAGATGGCATATGTGGATGAGACAAGGTGGAAACTCAAAGGAGTTTTCCGGCAGCTGTCCGAATTCAGAGGTGACAGCCCAAACAAGATGAAGACAGTGAGGGATGCAGCAGCTTAACAAGGAGGTTCTCCTGAAGGCTTGCTCCAGGAGGAAGGGAAGGTCCAGAAGACAGGATACACAGCATTCTGCACACTACCAAGAATATCAACTCGAATGCTATGACCAAATGAAACAGTCTCCCTTTCTGCCACCACCAGCTGGAATACTGAATAAAGTTCCCTTATTTGAAAAAAAAAAAAAAAAAAAAAAAAAAAAAAA
>NW_008341669.1:521638-531487 GCF_000622305.1 Nannospalax galili
ATATCAACACGAAGGCTATGACCAAAAGAAACAGTCTCCCTTTCTGCCACCCCCAGCTGGAATACTGAATAAAGTTCCCTTTTTTAAAAAAAAAAAAAAAAAAAAAGGATCAACTTTGCTTGCTGGTTATACATCATCCCCATGGGGAAGTCACAGGAGGGTATTCATCAGTGAACCCCATGCTTTCATGGGAGTCCCAGCTTCTGTTGTACTTAGGCTGTGACCACGTGCCTAGCTCTGGACTATGAGCGGCAGTGATATGTGTCACTGCTTGGTGTTGTGGCTTCCCCATCTGTTTCTCGTCACCATATATAACATGGTTTATATTGGGCTGTAAATAAATTTTAAAATAATCTAGAGATCACAGCCTAGTAATCTGATCATCCAAAAGGGTGATTTTTCACCCATCAATGTGACAGTTTCATGGCAGCTCCAAAAGAATATGTGTACCATCTAAAACTATTTCTCTTTCTAGTCTAAAATAATCTTCACAATTTAAAGGTCAATAATCAAAACAGTTTTGGTAATACATTTTCAAGAAAATTTCTGGATTATAGAGCTATTTATTATTCTTATCCATTCTTTAAATTTTTAAATTTATTTTTAATTTATGTGTATGAGTGTTTCATGTACATGTACATAAGTGGTGCACCTGTGTCATGCAGTGCCCCTAGAGGTCAGAAGAGGGTGTTGGATCCCCTGGAACTGTAGTTCAGGATGGTTGTTAGCTACCATATAGGTGCTGGGAACCAAACTCAGGTCCTCTGCAACAACAGTCATTGCTGTTAATGGCTGGGCCATCTCTTCAGCCCCCATTTTTATTCATTTTTAAATGAGGATGCATAATCATGTTTTATTATAGTTTTATGCACCCTTTGTTCTTAGTGGTCCCTCCCCAGCCTGCCCTGCCCCCCATGCTCCTAGCCTCTCGCTGGTACGCCCCTCACAGCATCCCTTCGCTCTCGTGTCTCACGCATTCCACTACACTCTGCGCCACCTCCCCTGCCCATACCCTCCTCTTCTCTTCACCATTCCCCTAGGAGCTCTTTTTCCTCTCGTGGTTCCCTTTTCAGTTTCATGATCTACACATTCATACAAATTAAAATCTAAGATTCATAAATGACAGAAAATAGGAGGTATTTTTTTTTTCTGAGCCTAACTTAGTTCACATAATGTAATGATTTTTCTCGATCCACACATTTTTTCCTGGATATGACATGATTTCATTTTTCTTTACAGTCAAATAAAATTCCATTGTGTACATGTGCCGTATTTTGACTACCCAATCATCTGTTGATGGACATCCAGGCTGGTTCCATTTCCTGGCTTTTGTGAATAGTAACAATATGAATGTGCCAGTGTCTAGTGGTAGAGTCCTGTGGAGAAATACCCAGGAGTAGGGGAGTTGAATCATATGGCAGTTGTATTTTTTTTTGAGGAAACTCCGTACTGATTTCCATTAAATCTGTACCAGTTTATGACTAGCAGTGTATAAAGGTCCCTTCTCCATATCCCCACCAATATTTGCTGTCACTTGTCTTTAAGACTCATTTTTACTAATTTTTTTTGTGTGTGTGTGTGTGCACAAATGGCTTCAGAGTCTAGAAGAATCATATGGCAGTTGTATTTTTTTTTGAGGAAACTCCGTACTGATTTCCATTAAATCTGTACCAGTTTATGACTAGCAGTGTATAAAGGTCCCTTCTCCATATCCCCACCAATATTTGCTGTCACTTGTCTTTAAGACTCATTTTTACTAATTTTTTTTGTGTGTGTGTGTGTGCACAAATGGCTTCAGAGTCTAGAAGAAGACATTGATTCTCCTGAAAGTAGAATTATAGGCAGTTTTCAGCTGCCTAATATGGATGTAATCAGGGTCTGCACTCTTAACCACTGAACTGTGAACCATTTATTTTCTTATTTATTTTATATTTATTATTTATTTATTTATTTATTTATTTATTTATTTATTTATTTATTGAATGGTGTTTTGCCTACATGTATGCAATGCCCATGGAGGTCAAGAGAGGGCATTAGATCTCTTGAAGCCTGAATTATAGGTAGTTGTTAGCTGCTATGTGGTGCTGGGAACTATACCTGGGTCCTCTGCAAGAGCAGCTAATGGCCTTAACCTCTGAGCCATCTTTCCAGCCCCAATTTTTGCTATTCTTTATGTATTCTAGATGATGAATCAACTCCTTGTCTGATGTGTAGTAGGGGAGTTCCTCCTCTAGAATATTTTATTTTTTGCTGGACAGAAATTTTTCATATCATTTAATCCTGTTTATTAAATAATAGGATTATTTTTTGTGCTATTGAAGTCATTTTCAAAATGTTTTTTCTTATACATATATCTTGAAGCATTTTCTCCCAGCAGTTCAGCATCTAAGTCTTCTATTAAAGTCTTTGATCCATTTTGAAGTGATTTTTGTGCAAAGTGAGAGATATGTGTGTAACTTCATTCTTCTTCATGAAGTTATTCAGTTTCCTGGGTGCCATTTGTTGAAAGGTTGTCTTTTTTTCCAATGTATGTTTTTGATACCTTTGAAGCCCTTAGGTGGCTGCCGCCATGGTTCATTTCTGGATCCTTTCTGTTTCACTGGTTCTCGTGTCTGTTCTGGTGCTGTCACCATGGCGTTATTGATGCCATAGTTCTAGTATTTTTTGAGGCCAGGCATTGTGGAACCACAAACATTGTTCATTTTGCTTAGAATTTCTTTGGCTTCTCAGGGTTTTTGTTTTTCACTTGAAATGTAGGATTTTTTCCAGTTATGTGAAGAACATCATTGGAATTCTGTTGGACTGCATTGATCTGCAGGCCCTTTCAATACTGTATCCATTTTTGCAATGTTAATTCTGCCAATCCACCAGCACAGAAGGATGTTCCGTATTCTAGCGTCTTCTTCATGTTCTGTTGTTAGTGTCTTAACATTTTCAAGCAACCTTTCTCTACTGGTACAGTAGTGGCACTTTTATTTGGGGGGTGATAAAAAGCTGTCTACCTGGACTTAAGGCCTGCTCAATGGGAAAGGCTCATGCATGTGTAACCCAGAATTTCCTCTGAAAAGCTAGAATTGATTGGGGGCAGGTCTGGAGACCCACACTGATCACACTGGCAAAAGGGGTGGTGCTGTCTCCATATTGAACATGGGAAACGAAGCCACAGAAATGCAGGCAAATGGTGTGAGAAAAGCTGGGAGACACTGGGGGTGAGACACGCTGATGGCAGGGTTTCATGCCTTTGCATGTTATCCCTTCCTGGATGTCATAAACTATGCAAAATAGAATATGTTATGTCAGCTTTGTCAGTCTGCATCAGGATTGCGAGACCCTGAGTGAGTGTGGGTCTCTCAGTGGGGAGGGGAGAATTTAGTGACACAAATTGGTGCAGTCTGGCAGGATGACACTGGAAATGACAAACTGCAGGAGTTCGGGAAAACTGATGAGGTTAGCAACAATCCCACGGGTTATACAATGGATCATAAAATATGTAACTAAAGTGATGCAGGCCATGCAGACGTGGACCGACTCAAAGGGGGAAATCTCCAGGTCACAGCCATCCTGCAATGTGGGAAAATAGCTCAGTTACTTGAAAAATGGTGACCACCACCATGTGTGTCTGAAAACTCGTTTAGGATTATAGAGAGCTTAGAAAAAATTTTACAAGCCTTTGACACAAAGGGGAGAATCCAGAGAGATGGCTGGGCCACTTTTGTGCATAATTAAAGATTTGTCCACTGCAAAGTCAACGGCCTTAGGGGAGACTAAAAAGGCTGAGGAATTACTGGCAAATTCAGTCTCAGCTTCAGAACTTGAGAGAGAGGAAAAACGGGAGATTTTAACTTCCAAAAGGTTAGGGGACCAGGAGTCAAAGGACCCAAGAAAAAAGACAGATAGTAATGAGAAAAGAAATGACCTAGAAATAAAAATAGCTAAAGCTGCCCCTCAGATTCAACCTTTGATGCAAAAAGAGAAAAAAGTTAACAGTATATAGCTAGGAGAAAATACTCAACACTAGAGTTGTTGGGACTAGGAAAGGCTTTCAAACAAACAATTAAAGAGGCCCTCACCATGTGGCTTATGAGGCTATGGGACATGGGAGCAAATAATGTCAGTTTAAGTCCTTCAGACGCATCACAGCTGAGTTATATAACCACCTATCTGTCCTTGAGACACAGGCTATTTAACTTAGGCCAATACAGGGGGAAGCAGTCCCTAATGGAATGGCTTATGCAAGGTATTAAAGATACCTGGTTATCACTAATGGAGACTCCCATGATTAGCAGGGGCTGGAGGACTATAAAAGACAGACAGGTGTTCTGAGAGAACTAGGTATGAGAAAAGCAATATATAATGCCCAGTTCACTGGGCCAGATAGGGCTGTGTTCACCAGAGATATAAAGGAAAGCTTAATTCAACTGGGACTTCGAGAATGGTAATAGACCTTTAATGGTTTTGCTAAGTCCCTTAATGGGATAGAATCTTTGTAAAGATTCTATCTTTGGCAGATCTAAGTGACTCAAAGCAGTGTGTAAAACATGTCTATAGAATAACAAAACAACCTACAAGAGATCTAAAAAAGACAAGACAGAAGAAATGGTCCATTTGGGTTACTGAAAGACAAATGTGGAAGAATTTATGTCGAGCCCAAGTTCCTAAAGAAAAAATTGATAGAAAACCAAATTCAGTACTGAGGTGTTTCTGGAAAGTTTTAAAACTTGAAGAACAGTTCACAAAAGACATTCAGAGGATAAAAACTGTCCCAGGGGTCGTTTAAGGATCCCCAAAGATTAAATAAGATGCATTTGTCGCCTGAGAAAGGCTATTCTAGGGATAGAAGCAGCTTTTCACACCACAGTCTCCCCTAGCAGCCAGGCATGGTCAGTGGAGAGGTGGAAGATATGGCTACAGCCAGGGGGCAGACCCAGAGCCTGCCTGACTAAGGGAACCAACAGGTGCAGCAGGGTCAAGAGAGACCCCCTGCCTCCTTAGCCCAGTGCAGGGTCAGGCAACTTGAGCTAGTACCTGTAAATGTATCAAGGACAAAAAGATATACAGAGGCCCCATGTAAAATCCCCAGAATGCGGAATGACTCCAAAGGATAACTAAAGATAGTAAAGAACTAACCAAGCCTCTTATCCATGCTATGGTACCTAACAGTTCTATGGAGAAAGCATTTAATACAAATGGATAAAACATTTCCACACTGTGTTAGACCTTGTCTATGATTGATTTAACATATGGTGTTAACCTTTGAGTGTTTTACAGATGTGGAGCCCATTTGAAAGATATCGAGTACCCCTGAAGAAACAAAGGCCATCTGTAGCTGGAATATTCTTGGGAGATTTATGGTTGGGTAAAATAAAAACGGAGGCTCCCAAACTGTACAACTGTTAAGAAAAAAACTACAGCACCAGGGGTGAGTTTCCCCCCTATAAGCTTTTGGCCCGAGAGATCCTAGAGTTCCTCAAATTAACCAAGGCTATTGCCACTAATGTCAGTTGTACACTAAAAGAGGTTGGTAAGGCCATGTTGCTGAAGACACTACATGAAGTGAGCATGGGAGAAGGAGGGACGGAGCTGAGACTAAGTTAAAAACTCCACGCCACTGGATGGATGGCTTTCATAGTGCCAGAGGTGCTATGCAGGTGGTTGGGGGAAAAGGATCCCCTTTGATTCTGCTCAATAATGGACCCCATGTGCTGCAAACTATTGGCATGCCAGACAATGCCTGATAATCCAATAATGGCTCGAGTAACACACGTACAACTGACAAATTTCTAATTGGATAAGGCCTGCTCCTATGGGTGGAACACACATCTGGTGCTATAGACCAGGCCAACTCCCTGTGTCAGGGAAGGCTATAGGCCCTAGCAAGGAATCTGCTGCAGATATGCTCTTTGATAAATATGGTACACCTGCCAGGATATCTTCTAGGTATTTGTATTTACATCCATGTTTGTTTAGATGTGTCTACCTCCTTCCATTTGTCATTATGGTAGGGGAGACACCACTGAGCTAGATTAGTGGCCATGTCTTGAAGATGAATGATGGGGAGCCCAAGGATGCCGATATCTTGCCATGATGTCAACCCCTCCAAGGCTCGGGGACTGTTGCAGAAAAGGTGGGCAGAAAGTTTGTAAGAGCCTGAGGAAAGGGGTGGAATGTAACCCGGAAGCTCCTCCAAAAATCTAGAATTGATTGGGGGGTGGGTCTAGAGACCCACACTGAGCACACTTGGAAGAGGGTGGTACCATCACCATATTGAACACAGGGAACAAAGCCGTGGAACCACAGGTGAGCAGCACAAGAAAAGCTGGGAGACACCAGGGCGATACATGCTGATGGCGGTATCTCATGCCTTTGTAAGTCATCCCCTCCCAGATGTCATAAACCATGCAAAAGCCCAAATAGAATGTGTTATGTCAGTTTTGTCAATCGGTGTCAGGACCGAGAGAACCCTGAGTGAGCACAGGATTCTCAGGAGGGAGGGAAAAATTTAGTGAGACAACATGGTAGTATAAACATAGCCAAGTACACAGGGCTGGAGAGGTAATGAGCGTAGAGAAAAACCCACTTATGTCATTTCCCTAAAGTAATTACTTGCAATATTCTGAAGACATAGCCTTATATTTACAGACAAGTGTACTATGCACAACTCATCAAAGAAGCTTCCTTCTGCAACAGATGGAGGCTATTATAAAGTTCCACAACTGGCCAAAATGGAGAGAATAAGTGATTGTGAGGTGCCCAGCCCTAAGGGACACATCTACACTGCAACCTCCACACCCAAGGCTCACGGAACCATGGGAAAGAAGGGTAGAATTATTTCAGGAGCCAAAGCAACAAGACATCTGTTGCTGGTTGGTGCATTCTAGACATGACAGGGACGCTGCCCCAATGATAGTCTAGCGAGCTCTGCACAATGATAAAACCAGTTGACATGCCAAGGTGGATGGGGAAATGTCTTGGGATGCCACCTCAAGGTGAAGGGCTACAGGGAGGAAGAATCAATTTTCTTTTAGCAACCCTGAGAGGTTATCTAATCCAAAACTGTCAGCCCTAAACACATGAGCATGAGCATGACTTAATATATGTATAAATGCATGTATATGTAACAACAATCATCAAAGAAGAAGATAAGAAATTGAAAGGGTGTGGGGGGACATGGGAGGAGATAGGGGCTGGGGAAGGTGGAGATAATACTCATGTACAAAATTTTAAAAATAAAAAAATTAAAAAGAAAAACATTTTTTCATTATGCATGTCTTTACTTTGATGAGGTTTAATCTTAGATATTGTATCCTTTTCAAGTGATTATGAAATGAGATTTTTTCTGATTTCTTTATTGGCAAGTTCATTACTGGTTGATTTTTGTGTATTCAGTTCACATTCTCCTACTTTTCTGAAATTATTTATCAGACTTAATTATTTTCTGAAGGAATCTTCAGGGTCTTTTAGGGATATTTTGAAATCTTTCTTGCTTGCTTTTATCTCTTTTATTTACTTCCCTTGTCTCCTTGCTTTAGCTAAAACAAGCACACTATTGTAAAATGATTTTTCTGTCTCTATTGAGATGATGATGGGATTTCCATCCTTACAGCTACATATATGCTGTTTTACATTTATTGACTTACCTACATGGAACCAATATTGTATTGGTGGGATAAAAGCAACTTGGTCAAGTTGTATGATTGTTAAAATTTTATTTTTTTAATTTATGGATATGAAAGCTATAAGTACACCTGAGTCATACAGTGCCCCAGGAAGATGGTGTTGAGTCCCCTGGAACTGGTGTTATGGGCAGTTGTTAGCCACCATGTGGGTGCTGAGATTTGAACCCAGGTCTTCTGCGAGATCAGCCAGTGTTCTTAACCACAGAGCCATCTCCCCAGTCCATGTTATATGATTTTAATGTGCTCTTGAATTTGCTTTTTTACAAGTATTTTGTTGTGAATTTTTGTATCCATGTCCATCAAGAAAACTGTATTATAATTTTCTGTTTGGGTGTGTTCTTATCTGGTTTTGATATGGCAATACTAACTTCATGGAATGAATGCCTTGCTTTTTCCTTTCCATTTTATGAAATGGTTTCAGAAACATTGGTGTTAGCTTTTCTTTAGCTGTCCTGGTAAACTTCAGATGAGAATTAGTCTGGACCTAGACTTTGCAGGGAGCTTTGAATTACTAGTTTATTCCTTGCTTACTATTGATATGAATTGTTTATATATTCTTGATTTAATTTTGATAAGTCATATAAGTTTAGACATTTATCCATTTTGTCTAGATTTTTCAGCATTTTTGCAACCCAAGTTTTCAAGTATTCTCCTATGATCCTCCGGATTTCATGACAATCTTGTGGAACATTCCCCTTTTTATCTCTGATTTCAGGTGCTTGGGTCTTCTCTCTATTTCATTTGGTTAGCTTGGCCAGGGATTGCTCTCGTTTACCTTTTCAAACAGAACTGCTAGACTAAATCATCCCATGTCCTATCAGTCTCCATTTCATTAATTTTTCCTCTCATCTTTTTTACTGTCAATTATTGCTTTTTAAAAAATAATTTATTTGAGAATTTCATACATGCATATAAGGTGTTTTGATCAAATCCATGCCCACTCCATCCCTTCTAACACCTCCCATATCTCCCCATCACTCTTTTCCGATAACTTCATGTATCCTTTCTTCTTCGATTTATTTTTTATGGTGCTTTTGGCTACTCTAACATTCCCCCTTCTGAGGAGGTAACCCTAAAATCTTCTAAGTATTAGATAAGAGCTCCCAAGTATTGTCCACATTTTTGGCCTTTGGAACAGAGTAGGTTGCTAAGAGGCCCAAGGACATTGTGAGTTTTAGCCAAGAAACTGGCTACTTTTGGGGGGGTCTTTTTACCCTAACTGCCTAGCAAATTCCTACCTCATATTCTTATCACACCATCCTCTGAAGAGGCTACCCAAATTTTAAATAGGGAATTGGGACACAGACAGCTCTGGCTTCTTCCATGCTGAACAGGGACACAGGGTAAAGCAATTGGAGTACCCCTTCAGTGGGTCTATCTAAACGAATCCCAAATTGTGTAACTCTTATCTTGAGGAGGAAAAGAAAGTCTCAATCTCTTTCTTTAATGATTTAAAATTTTCATTGTAGAGCTCTTTGGTGTCTTTCATTAGATTTGTTCCAAGATATTTTATTTATTTTTTTTGCAGCTGTTATGAATGGGAGCGTTTCTCTGTGTTCTTTCTCCAATTGTTTGTTATTGGTACATACAAAGGCTACTGATTTTTGTAGATTGATTTTATAACCTGCCACTATACTAAAAGTGTCGATCAGTTCTAGGAGTTTTCTGGTGGAACTTTGGGGATCTTTTAGGTATAGTATCATATTATCTGCAAAAAGTGATAGTTTGACCTCTTCTTTTCCAGTTAGTACTCCTTTAATTTCCCTCTCCTGTCTTATTGCTCTCTGGTTCCTGATTTTAATGGGAATGGTTCCAGTTTTTCTCCATTTAGAATGATGTTGGCTGTGGATTTGTTGTATATAGCTTTAATTATGTTGAGGTATGTTCCCTCCAGTCCAATTCCCTCTGGGACTTTGAACATAAATTCATGCTTAATTTTGTCAAAAGGCTTTTCTGCATCTATTGAGATGACAATGTGTTTTTTGTCTTTAGTCCATTTATATGATTAACGACATTTAGTGACTTGCATATTGCCTACTTGATCATGGTGAATGATCTTATTGATGTATGTCTGTATGCAGTTTGCAAGTATTTTGTTGAGAATTCTTGCATCTATGTTCATTAAGGATATAGCTCTATAGTTTTCTTTTTTGGCTGTGTCTTTACCCGGTTC
>NW_008341669.1:531744-533367 GCF_000622305.1 Nannospalax galili
TCTGTTGCGATGCTTCTTTCATCTCTGATTTGTTGACTTGCATTTGCTTTCTTTCTTTTGGCTAACTGGGCTAAGGGTCTCACTATCTTGTTTAGCTTTTCAAAGAACCACCTCTTAGATTCATTGATTCTTTGTATTGTTTTGTTTGTTTCTCTCTCATTAATTTCTGTTCTGATTTTGGTTATTTCTTCTCTTCTGCTGGATTTGGGTTTCATTTGTTTTTGCCTTTCCGGGGTCTTGAGTTACAGTGTTAGGTCAGTTATTTGGGCTCTTTCTAATTTTTCAATGTAGGAACTTAGAGCTATAAACTTCCCTCTTAGGACTGCTTTTAAAGTGTTCCAGAGGTTGTGTTGTATTGTCCTTTTCATTGAATTCCAGGAATTCTTTTATTTCTTTCTTAATTTCTCCTTTGACCCACTCGTTGTTTAGCAGTGTGTTGTTCAATCGCCACAAGTTGGTGTAGTGATTAGGGCTTAGTTCAGAGTTGATTTTGAGCTTTATTGTATTGTGGTCTGGTAGAATGCATGGGCTTATTTCAATTATTTTGTATTTGCTGGGGTTTGTTTCGTGGCCCAGTATGTGACCAATTTTTGAAAAAGTTCCATGGGGTGCTGAGTAGAAAGTGTGTTTTTTGGTGCTTGGGTGGAATATTTGAAAGATGTCTGTTAGGTCCATTTGATGTATAGTATCATTCACCTCAGATTTCTCCCTGTTTATTCTTTGTCCAGTTGACCTGTCTAATGGAGACAGTGGGGTATTGAAGATCCCTACTGAGTTGGGGTTAATCTGTGTCTTAAAGTCCTGTAGTGTTGTTTTTATGAGTTTGGGTACACTAGAGTTTGGTGCATAAATATTAAGGATTGTAGTAGCTTCTTGGTTAACTGTTCCTTTGATCAGAATGAAGTGACCTTCGTTATCTCTTCTGATTAGTTTTATTTTGAATTCTATTTTCTCAGATATTAGAATTGCAACCCCTGCTTGTTTTTTTAATGCCATTTGTTTGGGAAATTATTTTCTATCCTTTTACCTTAAGGTAGTGCCTGTCCTTAAAGGTGAGATGGGTTTCTTGCAGACAGCAAAGAGATGGATTTTGTTTCTTAATCCATGTATTTAGCCTGTGTCTTCTGACTGGGGAGTTCAGCCCACTGATATTAAGGTTATTATTGAAAGATGTGTATTGGTTGCTGTCATTTTGATTGCTGTTTGTGTTCTCTGTCTAATTTTGTGTTTCCTTGATTATGCCTTTATTTATTTTCTTTTGTTGCCCCTGGGGTGTAGTTGTTTCTCTCTCTGCTCTCTGTATTGCTTCAAGTATTCTTTGAAGGCCTGGTTTTGAGAACATGTATTCTTTCAGGCTTTTCATGTCATGGAAGATTTTTCTTTCCCCCTCAACTATAATAGACATTTTTGCTGAGTAAAGTATTCTGGGCTGGCATCTATTGTCATGTGGAACTGGAAATACCTTGGTCCAGGCTCTTCTGGTTTTCATAGTTTGCACTAAAAAGTCAGCTGTAATTCTGATGGGTTTTCCTTTATATGTGATGACTTGTTTTTCTTTTGCAGCTTTCAGTATTCTCTCTTTGTTCTGTATATTTAGTGTTTTTACTATGATGTGCTGTGGGA
>NW_008341669.1:533775-561121 GCF_000622305.1 Nannospalax galili
TTTCTCTTTTGTGAATTCATTCAGAAGTTTATCCCTATCTTCTTTTAGTTCTTTGATTTGTTTGTTCATGTGAATTTCTTGATCATGCTTGTGATTGTTCTTTTAAATTCAGTGTCCTGGTTTATCTCTAGGGGGGTTCTTGTAGAACTCTTCTACAGGATTTGTGGAGTTTGGTGGGGACATAGTTTTTTGGCTTTCCATTTTATTATTCTTTCGTTATGATTTTGGCATGTTTATGATTCTTTTGTTGTTTATGATTCTGATATGAGAATTGAGTTGAGGTATGCTTCTGTTTGTATTATCGGGGTGCCTAGATCCTTTCTTTGTTGGTTATGTAAAGCTGGTTGGTACGGGGTTCAGTTCCTTGCAGGTTTAATTTGGTGGGAACTGATGACTTCAGATCTGCTATTCAGGACTACCCATAGAAGTCCAATTCAGGTTCCAGTCAGGTAGATTCAGGCTTCCTTCACCACGTGGAGGCAGGATCTTGGTGATCTCAGGCAGTCCATCCTCTCATGTTCTCAGCCTTAGCCTACAAAAGCCAGATCTGCCCTGGGGCCTTGGGAGGAGCCTCACAACATCCCAGGTAGGAGGATGGGTATGGCGCAATTAGGGGAAGCTCACCACCACGTGAAGGCAGAATACGGGGGCTCTCAGGCAGTCCCCTGTGTTCTCAGGCCCTCTGCCAATGGGAGGCCAGAGGGAGGCCAGGACTAGGCACTCTCTGGTAGTCTGCTGAGATCAGAGGATCAGAGCCACTACACCAATGGAGGTCAGAACCCATCCTCTCAGGCTGTTCCCAATTATTGCTTTTGAATTGGACTTGTTTTTATATTTCCAAGTCCTTGAGTTACACCATTATATTATTTACGTGAGATCTCTCTGATTTTTATTTATTTATCTATCTATCTATCTATCTATCTATCTATCTATCTATCTATCTCTTTATTTTGGTCTTTATTGAGACAGGGTCTCCCTGTAGCCCCAGTTGACCTGGAACTTGATATGCAGAGCAGGCTGGCTTTAATCTCACAGAGATCTGTCTGCTTCTGCCTCCTAAACGCTGGGATTAAAGCCATGCACCACCATGCCTGGCTCAAACTCTGGCCCGGATTTCTGGGATTCAAACCTATGCCTCTGAAGAGACTAGAGCCTAAATCTAGCACCTTAGACTTCTTGGCCATGCTATCTGCATTGATTCTATTTAAATGTAAAACTCATAGATATGCACATTCTATTTAGAACTGCTTTCACTGTATCCCAGAGGTTTTGTGACTTGTTCTGTCATTTTCATTTAAATCTAGTAATTTTTAATTTATTTGTGTTAAATTTATGTATATGAGTGTTTTGCCTGCATGTATGTAAGTGCACCTGTGTCATGCAATGCCTTCAGAGGCCAGAAGCAGGTGTCAGATTTCCTGGAACTGGAGTTATGGATGGTTGTTGCCTACAATGGGTACCTGGGTCCTGTGCAAGAGCAGTCAATGCTCTTAATCACTGAGACATCTCCCCAACCTCATGTAACTAGTGATTTTTAAAAATTTCCCCCTGATTTCTTCAATGACCCACTAAGAGACAAGGAAGTGTTCCAATCCTTTTGTACTTGTTAACATTTGTTTTTTGGCCTATAATGTTATCATAGTTAGAGAAGGTTTGGTGGACCTCTGGGAAGAACTTGCATTCCATATCTGGCAGATAGAATGTTGTGTAGATCTTTGTGAAATCTAGTGGACTGATGCTATAGTTTAGCTCTGAAGCTTCCTTGCTGAATTTCAGTTTGGAAGCAGTATGTAAAGACATTGATGTCTTGTACTATTATTGTGTCAGCAGTTGTCAGTCAAACCTTTAAAATTTTTTGCTGTTTGTTGATGAAATTGGGAACCCAACATTCAGAGTATGTGTGTGTGTGCGCGGGTGTGTGTGTGTGTATCTCATTATTACATCTTTTTTAAGCAGTACCTACATTTATATGAAATGACCTTTCTTATCTCTTTGAACTACTTTTGTTTAAATTTCACCTTATCAGACATCATAATAGTTATATCACGTTGTTTTCAATTTCTGTTTGCTTGGTAGGCTGATTTCCATCCTTGGACTCATCTTTTGAATGGCTTTACCATGAAGTGTTTCTGGAGACAACAATAGTTGTATCTTGTTTGTTAATCCAATCAACCTGAATTTCTCAAATGCTGAGTTGAGACTATTTGCATGTGAGGTTATTATTGAGAGATGTTTGCTGTTTCCTATGGCTTTGCTTGTTCCTGTTCTGGTTGGTTGGGTTATTGGTAGTTCTTTTCTTCCTCCCATGATGGCATGTCTGGTCTCTGTGCTGAGCATGATGGATTCATTCTCACGTCCTCTCTTCATTTATTCATTTCATGAAAATTATTTTCTTTCCTGTGCACTAATGAATGAGACTGTCTTTCTTCCTCTGTGTATAGTATTCCTTTAAGTATTTTCTGTAGTTCTGGTTTGGTTCTCATGAATTTCATTAGTTGTCCTTATCTAGCAACATTCTTATTTCTCAACCAGTTTCAAATGACAATTTTGTTGGCTATAGGAACCTTAGTGGACAGTTACTTATTCTGATGCCTTGAATATGTTCTTTCAAGTGTTCCTTGCTTTTAGGGTTGCTGTGAAAAGATCTGATGTTATTTTTGTGCTTTGGCCTTTGTGGCTAAGTTGATATTTAAAATTCCTGAACTTTTGTGCTTTTGACACCTTGATTGTGGTAATGTTCTTTTCTAGTCATTTGGGTTCCATATGCTTGTTTTTGAATGTCTAGTTCTTTCTCTAGGTTTGGGACATTTTCTGCTATAACTTCACTGGATAAAGTGTGTATGTTTGTACCTTGTATCTCAGATCCTTCGTCTATGTTATGGTTTCCTAGATTCGTTTTCTTATACGTATCCCAGAGGTTTTGGAAATTTGGGTGATGCGCATTGATTTTTTTCTGCATATATATAAAGAATGTACTATTGTCCTGAGCTTGTCCTCCATCTGTAGAATTTGCTTTCTGTTTTGTATTTATCTATTGATGATGCTTTCCACAATGTTTTCTATTTGTCTGGCTGGCTCTCATTTCAGCAGCTCTGCTTGCTTCTTTTCCAGACTCTGTTTCCTTGCTTAATTTTCCCCCCATATTTGAGTTTTTTCTCCAAGTTTCTGATCAGGGCATCTACTTGGTTAACTTTCTTGTGTAGATCCTGAATTCATTTCCTTACTTCATTCATAGGACTCTGAAATAGCTGATATTTCAGCTGTCTCTTTGTCTTCGGCTATGCAAGGATTTGTGGAGTTGATGTGGTGGTTGGTCTATCATTGTTAATGTTTCTTTCTTGTGTTTTGTACATCTGTTGGAACTGATGTTCCTCTAGTTTTTATTTCCCTTTCCCACTCTTTTTTCCCTCCCCACTGAGCTGTGTTTGCTCTTGGATTTATGCCTTCTACTGCCATTTATGTGGAAGCTGGCTACAGTAACAGTCACAGGTTTGATGGCAATTCAGAGCTAACTTGTCATAGAAGACCTTTGGGCACCTCGTGTGTGTCCACTATAGGGTTTACAGACAGTGGCACTAGGGTACTTTTGGGGGAAAATGTAATTCATGACTTTCAGCTAATTTTCAATAATTAAGTAGTGAAATGAAGAGGGAATGGCAAAAAGCGGGAGCCAAACCTGAATGTGAAGGAAAGTATACCGGCCAGGGGCACATGAATAGAGAAAATAATGCTACAGGGGAGAAGTAGCATCCCCTTGGGGGTCCTTAGTCACATTCCTAAAGAATGAATTCAAATGGAAGCTTAGGAGAATTTTCTTAGAATCTAACCTCAGGGCAGTCAAGCCGTGAATCTCGGCAGCTGCCTTGAGAATGGAGGGAAGAAGGGAAAAAAATGCCATGAAGCCACGCTGGTTTAGAGAAGCCAATTTAGGTTAGTGCCCGCATGAAGGTCAGAGACATGGTAGATGATGAGCAGCTGCACGACAGGGAGGAGAAGAGAGTTGTAAAGAAAAAGGTAAAGAAACACAAAACGTTGGTGGAGCCCAAAGTGTCAGGAAAAGCATGACTAGAAAAGTGGTATAAAAAGAAAAGGGGAGATCGTGCAGACTTCATGTCTGTAACCCTAGCAACTCCACCTCAAAAGGTCCAGGAGAAATGCACTAGGAGTTGGGGATTCTGGACAAGAAAAGTTTGTCACCTCATTAACATATATTCTGTCCATCTCTTTAGTATGACTTAAGGTGAACCTATCTTCCTGCCTTCCCAGCAGTGTTACTATGACCAGGTGCTTGAACAGCGAAAATGGAAAGTTGAGTCTGATGGGGGACTGAACAAACAAAACAAAACAAAAACCCTGACTCATCGTAAACCGCCATTCCTGCGTGTGCCTCATCAAAGCACTGTTAACCTGTGTTTCAAAACTGAGATGGGGAGAAAGAGGGTCCCCTAGAGGGTTCTGAGTCTCATTCATAAAAGAATTGAAGAATGACCCAAACGGAGGCTTTTACAATTAGAATCTTAAAGAAAAATCCTCAGGACAGGCGAGCAGGTCATCTTGGCAGCTGCCTCGAGGAGGTGAATAGTGGGAAGAAGGAGAGAAAGCAATGGAGCCAGGCAGGCTTAGGGTCTGCACAGAGGTCAGACACAGAGGTCTCCCACATGGCTGGGAGAAGGAAGCTTTACAGGAAAAGTGAAGAAACACAAGATGCTGGGGCAGCCCAAAGCCTGAAAGAAAGCATGGTTAGTAAGGAGGCATGAAGAAGAAAAGGAGAAATTACACTTTCCTGAAGAGTTCAGGAAAAGGGACAGACTTACGGAGACTTACATGGCTGTGGCTGGTCTGGAAGTTCTGCGGGGACCTGAGCTAGTTCCGGGCAGAAATATTTTCTACTTAGTCAAAACACCAGGTATTCTGCCCATCTACTTAGCATAACCTGCCTTCCTGGGAGTGGTTCTATCACCAGGTAATTGACCAGTGAGACTGGAAAAATGGGTCCTCCAACAGATAGACTAGACATTTTATAGTCTGGACCAGTTCAATTTATGGGGCTTATTGATACTCTAACAAAACTACGGCCCTGAAACACACCACCTTCAGGCATAAAGCTGCTGTCATGTGTTTCTACTATGTCAGGCCCCCGGGTCCTTTACAAACACCAACCGGTGAGCTCCATTGAATACTTAAACTGTCCTGCTGATTAAAGCAGCCTGGTTGCAGGGCTGATTTTCACTGATCAGTGGCCACCCTTCATTGATTTATAAAAGGTCGATTTGGATCACGGAGGTGGGTTTCTGTTCCTACCTGTACCTCTTTCCTCTCCTACTCCTAACACATCAGAGAGACCAGAGATTGTTCATCTCTTGACAAGTTAATCTTATGGGGCCTTTTGCTTCTTTAAAAATATTATAGAGGATTTTCAGAGGAAGAAAGGACAGTCCTAAAACCCTATTCAGATGAGATACCAGTTAAAAGGAAACACGTGAGTGCAAAAATGTACATTAAAAAATTAAAATAAGCGATGTAATGACTTAGAGTATATTCTAACTTCAGTTCATATTTCCTCCCAGTTGGGATGAATGTTATTCTCCAGCCCCATCAGTTGTTTATTGCGACCTCCTCTGTAAGTAGAGGGAGGAGTCATCCAACCAGTTAGGTCAGTATTTCCTTCCTACTGAGAGGAATTTCAGAGCCCTTGTCTGAGACCCTTGGCCAGGTCCTTTCAACTTTGTCTCTCCTGCTGTAAGGGTTTTTCTTTCCAGATGCAGGTCTTTGTGTGACTGAGTTTGGGATGCTGTGTGGAAAGCCAGTCCGCCCATGTTTACCTGTGTCAGAGTGTGATCTCTTCCTGACTGTCTTCAGTGGGGAGGCTGCACAGATCCAGCAGCAGGCTTCTTGGCTTCTTGTAAGTCTGTGCAGTGGTGAGGATAGTCCTTCTCAGATATTAACTCCAAGACACCCCGTGGAGACAGACCCATGGAGATTCCCAGCTTCTGGCTCCTGAGCCACACAACGCTGCCATTCCCGTGGCCTACTCTGCTCCAGACTTCTCTCTGCGCAAGGTGCGTCCAGACCCTGATTGTGTCTCCACAGCTTACTCAGTCTCTGTCCAGCTCCAGCCCGATGTGTTTCAGCTGTCTCTCTGCAATGTATATGGAGTCCTGGTCTTTTCTATGCCGTGGTCAGTCTCTCTTAAGCTTATTTTCTTGTGGCACCTGTGTCCAGGAGGAGGGAGAAGCCTCCTTGGCTGCTGGCGTGGGCAGTTGATATGGTTTGGTGCTGGTTAGTAGCTGCTCGTGGTTGATCCTTTGTGGGGAAAAAATACCACTTATGTTTATTTCTTTATTCTTCAGCTCTTTCTCTTATAGAAACAGAATCTTTTGTTTATTTTTAATCCTTATTCTTGGCTTTCGTCAGTCACAGAGAGACCTCTTCTGACCATCTAACCTCTGCAGAGCTATTTAGAATACTAAATATTTGCCTAGGTAACATTTACTTGGCAAATAATTTTCAGATACTATTCCCAGCACTGTAGCTCACAAGGAACAGATAAATAGGCACGAAATTAAAATACAATGCAGTCAGTGTGGACTGGGACAAGTTTGAAAGAAGGAAACAATGGGCATGTAGTGAGGGGTGGGGATGAGGCCAATGAGGAAGACATAATTAGAATGGGACATTAAGGAGTGTGGAGACATTTGTCAGAAAATGTGGGCAAGAGCCTTTCTGCATCATAGATGATTCAGCTCAACTGAGTGTTAGTGTGGGCATTCTGTTAGCGGAAAGTGCTTTGCTATGCCTTACAGATGGAGACTTTCACCCTGGGCCAAAGGTTGACATAATGTGTTGCTAAGATTGCTTGCTTGGGTCCAGGGGTTGGATTACAGAGGCATAGACAGGAAGGACACCTGAAGGACTCCCCGTGTATGATAATGTAACAGACTAAGGTATCACTGGACTGAAGGAGACACACACACACAGGGAATCTGCGGGATGCAGACTGTTAGTGTTAAAAGTTCAACTGAGGAAGATTTTGAGTTAATAGGAGATGAGAAGAGACAAGCAAATTGCAAAGCATGGAGGAGCTGCAAATTACCTGAGTAATCCGATATTTATATTAGCATTTTAGACAGTTAAAAAGCAGAGAATAGGCTGGGAGGGAGAGGCAAGCGGATCTCTGTGAGATCAAGGCCAGCCTGGTCTACATAATGACTTCCAGGCAGGCTGGGACTAGGGAGACCCTATCAAAACAAAACAAAACAAACAAAAACAAAAAGCAGATAATAAGCCAATGTTGCTATCCATCAAGCCATCTTCATCCAAACAGGAAAATATGGGGATTGAGAGAATTTGGACTCTCATGCCTTTGTGGTTAAAAATATGGCTTAGAACTCAGCAGAGAACAGTAATATCTAACCTTATAGTATGCACCATGTCGTTTTTAGATAACAGAACTTATATGTGTTTCGTTAGTTACTTAATTTAAAAAATTCTATCTGGAAACAGCAGTCCCTGTCCATGAGGCAATTTGAAATAATATGCACATTTGGTCCAAACTGGCCCTGGTTATGAAGGCATAGAAAATGATGTCTGTCTGTGGGTAACCATAACTAAGGCCATGGGAGTTTTTCTTCTGGATGCTTTGCTCAGTGGGGCTGGCCAGGTAGAACTGTTTCTAGAGCGTCCTACTCTGTGACTCCATTCAGCTGACTAGTCATGAAGAGCTACAGGGTTTAATGAGCCTTTGATACTAATTTGTACCCATTCCCAGTTACTGCTGCTACGAGATGCCTGTAAGTGCAAAGAGGGTCTGAGTTAAAATTATGCCAATGACTTGCCAAATTCAAGAATTGTGCACTTAAACAGGGCTCGGATCTTTCTGGGCAAGAAACAGGTTGATATGTGGCCACCATGGACTCCCTAAAATAAAAGACAGCTTCCTGGGAGTTTTCATTGTGTGGATTCTTATTCTTATGAGAATATTGTGAAGATTAGAATTATTATTTTGGGTGTGTTTTTCGAGGTTTGGAAGCCTTTGATTTCAAAGACTTTCAAACTTTCAAACACAATGAATTCATTATTCCACTTATATTTTATCTATTTATCTATTTATTCATCTGTGTGTGTGGTTTGTGTTATGTGTGTAGTATGTGTGTGGTGCATGCACATGAGTGTATGGGTGTGTATGCCCGTACGTGTGTGTGTATGAAGAAGCCAGAGGAGGGTGTCGGGTGTCTTTCTCTAGTACTCTCTACCTTATTGGCTGGAACTGTAAGCTTTCCCACCTTCCCCTTTATTTGGGGGGCTTGGCTGGCTGGCCAATAAGATCTCAAGTTTGTCTGTTTCCACCCCATAATGAGGTGCATACATTATGTGTTTGATGAGATTGATTGGCCAGTGAGCCTTCTGGACCTCTCTGTTTCCTTTGGCCTTCCAATATAGGAATTCACAGCCATGTCCGACTTTTTATGTGGATGTGAGGGATTCAAACTCAAGTCCTCATGCTTGGTACATGAATGATATTACCCTCAGAACCATCTCCCCAACCCCTGATCTTTCATTTTTATTTTTTATGACCCACGGAGCCCAATTAATGTTGTCCATATGTCCATCAATGCAGGGTCATCTACTGGAGGATGGGGAACCTACCATGGGCCACACTGCTGAAGAAAACTGACTCTGCAGCCCTCAGCAGCTATCACCTGCCAAAAACGCCTTTTCTAACTCTTCCTTAAATGATATTCCTCCACTGTACTGCCTTGGGACCTTTGTTTTGTTTTTATTTTACTTTTTTATTTATAGCAATTTTTATTTCACAGTTTCAAAAAGCAACAGGAAGAGTTAAAGTTCTATTTCTATGTATCACCTTATACAGGATATACATGTCAACATTTGTGGCTGTGTAATCAGAAGTTGGGGAAACTGGAGTTCTGAGATGGCATGAGAAATTGCAGATACCATGTTTGTGTGTGTGTGTGTGTGTGTGTGTGTCTGTGTGTCTGTGTGTATGTGTATGTGTATATGTGTGAAATCACAGATCCATCTAGCCCCTTTTCTATACTGCTAAACATTTGCCTTTAAGTAGCAGCTGCTGAAATCACATTTGCAGTGTTTATAGATAGGTCAATTACTACCCAAAGCAGCTGCTGATGGTCCTAGCCACAGGCTAATCATTGCTGATAATTGAAGTCATCACTAACAATCTCCAATAGAATTTAGAGATACTGCAGCTCAGATAATGTTTGCTGAATGGCTGGTCTCACTTACATGTTGACTGCAGTGTGGGGCATCTAACCATCCATGCCACAATAGACAGCAGAAGCCTGGGGGATAGAGACTTTGATTGACTGTACATTTCCATGAAGGTTTTATTTCATATATGCAAAAAACTTATATTGTTGTTTAAGAAAATATTATTTTATCAGTCATGATAGTGCATCCCTTTAATCCCAGCACTTGGAAGGCAGAGGCAGGAGGATCTCTGTGAGTTCTAAGCCAGCCCGATCTACATAGCCAGTTCCAGACCAGCCAGGACTACATAATGAGACCCTGCCTTGATAGCAACAACAAATTATTATCCTGTGTGTGTATGTTCATGATGTATCTGGATGGGTTCATGTGCTACAGTAGGTGCGTGGAAGTCAGAGGACAATTTTGTGGAGTTGATTTTCTCTCTGCAGCTTCACAGGGGTTCAGGGCATCAGGTTCGTACAATAAATACCTTTACCCTTTGAGCCATTCCACTGGCCCATCTTGCATTCTCCTGAAACACATACACAACAGTAACAACAGGAAAGAAAAATTCAAAACTCACAACTTATTTTATTTTTATTTTGTGTATATGAGTGTTTTGCCTGCATGTATATACATGTACCACCTGAATGCAGTACCTGTAGAGGCCATAAGAGGGCATTGGATCCCCTGGAACTGGAGTTATGGATGGTTGTTAGCCACTATGTGGCTCCCGGGAACCAAACAGGGTCCTTCGCAAGGGCAGTTAGTGCTCTTAACCAGTGAACCATCTCCCAGCCCCATTAAAACTCACAATTTAAACAGATATTGTGGTACAGGTCACTCCACTCAAGTGAGTATACACTATTCAGAGTGTCTATGAAATGGTTTTTTTTTTTTTTAACTCAAACCTCCATCAGAAATAGCAGACTGAACTGACCCTGGTGGAGCTGGGGACTGACCATTCACAGATAAAGGATGTTGCTGAGAGAGAGAGAGAGAGAGAGAGAGAGAGAGTATCATGTGCAAAAGCTTCTTAAGTGCCTGAAGTTGAATGCTGGGATTGGGGTGTTAGGGTGCAGGTTCCTTGCCCTGGATGTTTCTCTTGCTGCCTGAGGACCTTACGCTGGTGGCAGAGTATGCTATTGACAGATCCTGGATCTCCATGAGATGATGAGGACTCTGTCAAGTGACACCAGAGGGCTTTTAAGAGGCTCATGGGTGATGCCGGTCCACACAGCATGCATGGTTTTGGTTTAAAACCTCAACAGTCTATACAGACTATGGATGCTTCTCTGTGCTAAAACTCTGTGAGTGAAAGGAGACATGTCTAAGGTGAAAAGAGAGTAGGGCAGTCCCAAAGCAAGGGTTATGTGACCAAAGGAGCAAATTTGACTATTCAAAAACACAGAAAATAATTTTTTAAAGATTTATTGATTTTTATTTTATGTGTATGAGTGTTTTGCCTGCATGTATGTAAGTGTACCATGTGTGTGTCATGCCCATAGAGACCAGAAGAGGGCATCAGTCCCCCTGAAACTAGAATTGCAAATGGCTGTTAACCACCACCATGTGAGTGCCGGGAACCAAACTGGGTCCTCTGCAAGAGCAGCCAGCACTCATTACCATTGAGCAGTCACTCAAATAAAATTCAATTGTTAGAGTGGATCACTTTGGAGATGATGGTTTCATATTTCTTCCTACAGACTAGCCAGTTCCACCACAACTGACATTTATGTTAGTCCGTTTTTCATTGTCGTGATAACATCCCTGACATAAACATCATAAAAGAGAGGGAGAGTTTACTTCAGCTGTCTCAGAAGTCTCAGTCAATCAGAGCAGCTCATTTCACAGCAGCCAGAGAGAGAGAGAGAGAGAGAGAGAGAGAGAGAGAGAGAGAGAGAGAGAGAAGAGCACTACCAAGCTTTCTCCTTTCCTCCCTTTTAATCCATCCAGAACCCAGTCTATCAAATAGTGTTACCTCATTCAGGGTGAGTCTTACTGATTAGTTAATTTCCTCTAGACCCACCCTCAGAGACTCACTAGAAGTGTGCTTTACAAATCTTGTGAGCAGTCCTGTCTGTTCATGTGGACAATCAAGTTGAGCCATCACAACATGGAAGCCTTCAAATGAGGTTTTCCACAGACAGTGACATAGCCAGTGGGAAGCTCTGCCTGCCCCCTTGAGTTGCCATAGGGCACCTTGGTCACCCTTGGGAAACCCTCAGTGTACATTTAACACAGCCTCTCCCTTACCACATCCATAGTGGCCTGGAATGGATGTAAGCATCCCAGACTCAGAGAAAACCAGCACGGCTGTCTACATCAGAACTGATATTGCATGAAAGACAGATGGACCTCAGTGTCTGGTACAAGCCTCTCATTGCTTAAATTATCTATAGGAGCCATGACTGGTGGTTTAATGGGAGGGGTCATGATGATGTCATAGTGATGCAAAGAGTACCTTCTCCCATTTTTGTGACTTGCTTTCCCTGAGGAAACCTGAGCAGGTGGGGTTGGGGAACATCTGCAGGGCAGTAGAGATAGGATGGCCACTGGATGCCATTCCAGAGGATGAAGCTCCCAGCACATCCAGACTGCTTACACCCAGAGATCCCCTAGAGGGCCCTCAGCCAGAAAATCAGGGAAGGGCAGGTTGCACCGTTAAGATTACCAGTAAGGTCTGAGGAGCATGTCAGGAAGTCAGCTACACTAACTTGTTCCAAACAAGGGTAAATGAACACACCGGAAGCTTTCTTTATCTCCTAAATAGAGTGAAGAATAATTAAAAGATCAATTTTACAGAAAAGTTAGTACTTCCTAGGTATCTTTCATGCATTGTTTCATTGAATTCTTCATGCAGTCCTTGGCATAGCCAGCATTATTACTCTTGTGATATAAAGGAAGGAAACAAGCTTGGACAAGCCCCGTGGCCTCCCAGTGACACCGCTGGTACAAGAAGCCACTTTTCCATCATGAGCTCTGGTAGGTCCCAGTTACTGAGATCCAAGTCTGGCTGGTGTTCGCTGCTAGCTGCCCTGACCTGCCCTTGCACACTGTGCCCAGCTTTCCTAGCTAACACTGAGCTAAAGGGCTCTTAAAGTTCAAAGTTCAGATCTTTCAGTCACTCTCCTCGGTAATTCACAAATTGCATTCATAAAGCCCTCCCTCCCCTCCCTATCCCACACCGTGCTGTGATGGACTGTAGTGATTCATGTCGGTAGGATGAATGTTTGTCGAGGGAATGTTTGTCAAGTGGAAGGGACCCGTTTTTCACATCTCTCTGAATTAAATGTCAAAACTGAACTTTCAACCTTAGTCTGGTCTTTCCTCTGATGGCTCAGCACCCAGTCAAGTTCTCTCATGTTTCTGCACCCCAAATAGCCACACGCTGGTCATCAGCGCACAGGTGTGAAAAAGCAAATTACTTTTGCCACAATGTGAGCACTGAGAGCCCAGCTAAGTCATTTTGAAGATGGAGAGACCTGCCCTGATAATACAGTCCCTGCCAAAATTCCTTAGAGCCACTTTCTCCTGCACGTATGCTGGCTGACAGGGCCATCCCCCAACTCTCACACAGTACCTTCATTTCCACCCACAAGTGACCAGTATTCACTCTGCCTTGGTTAGGTTGCAGGCAGGAGTTGCCACTCACCTGCACCAGGTAGGGAAAATCTATACCTGAGCTTGTTTTCCCAGATGAGAATTTTTAAAGAAACAGATATGACCTGCTCATCCCTGACTATCTGCAGCAGCTTTCTCCCCAGGACCCTTCCTGGCTCCAGGAGGACCAGGACCCTTCTGCTCCCTTTTCTTTCCAGGCCTTGTCCTCCTGCTTTCAGAGAGAGAGAGAGAGAGAGAGAGAGAGAGAGAGAGAGAGAGAAATGTAATTTGATCCCCCATAACTGCACCCCCCCTTACTAAAACCCACCAAACTCATACTCTCAGAGAGAGAGAGAGAGAGAGAGAGAGAGAGAGAGAGAGAGAGAGAGAGAGAGGAGAGAGAGACAGACACACAGACATGCAGAGAGACAGAGAAAGCTATAGCAAAGAAAGAGATCTAGAGAGAGAAACAGAGACAGAAAAGGAGACAGAGAGAGACAGAGGGACAGAGACAGACAGTTAACTCCTCAGTCTATCAGACCTCTAATGCTTCCAATATGTTCATGAAAATAAGGAAAAAGAACCTAAATTGCACAGAGCAGGGGCTCCATACATCTTTCTATTCCCCCTATCCCACTTGGCCTCTAACCCTTATATTTCAAGGTCATCCCAAGGGTGATTTTCAGTTTTGCTCCAAATAATGTTACTTAGAACTCTGGCCTAGGTGGAGGTCATGGCCACCTCCAGCTCTTATTTTCTCCCTTGTCTTCAGGCAAGTGGTCCCCTGCTAACCCACTACATGTCTGCAGGCTGGCCTTCCTTCAGTATCTAGTGCCATCTCATTTCTGGCTTCCCTCACGCTATCCTGTCTGGCTTTGGCTGTTCCTGTCCTGTCCCCCTACAAGTTCCTTTTCTTTTTGTTCTTAACATATTCCATCTCCCTGTTCCCTCACTGTCACCCAACACACACACCACCCACAGTGCTCACTTCTGTTAACCCCGAGGCTGCCAACAAATGAAAGAAGACAGGATGTGGAGTCAGGTAAAAATCTACTATCCCAGCTCTGTACAAAGAACAACTAACTTCTGCTCTAAGAACTAGTTTCCTTATTCGTAATCCAGAAGTAACATTACTAACAGACTAGCAAAGGTAGCTGGGATGTAGCTCAATGATAGAACACTTACCTAATATGCATGAGGTCTTATGCATGATTCCTAGGATGAAGGGAGGGAGGGAGAGAGGGAGGGATGGTGGGCAAGAGGGAGGAAGGGAGGAAGCCTTAACATCACAGTCTGTCAAAACCCCAAGTACTTGCTGAGCATGGTGATAATAAGCCTTTAACCCCTGCACTCAGGGTGCAGAGGCAGGTGGATCTCTATGAGTTCAAGACCATCCTGGTCTACATAGTGAGTTTCCAGCTAGTCCAGGCCAGTGAGACCCTCTCTCAAAAAACAAAAAGCAATAGGATTGAAGAGATGGCTCAATGGTTAAGAACACTTGCTGCTGCTGCTCTTGCAGAGGACCTGGGTTTGGTTCACAACACCCACCTGGTAGCTAACAACTCCAGTTCCAGGCAATCCAATGCCCTCTATTGGCCTCTGTGGGCATTGCATGATGCAGGTGCTCTTACATCATATAGACAAAGCACTCATACCCATAAAATAAAAGTACAACAAAACAAAACAGAAAGAAAACCCAAACAACAAAACCCCCTAAAGTCCCAATATGTTTGTGAAAATAAAATAAGAGGCCATAGATTGCACGGAGTAAGAGCTCTATACCCTTCTCTTCACCCCTGTGCAACCCATTGCATCTAATGTTTTCAGAGTCATCACAAGGGTGATTTTCAGTTTTTCTTCCAAATGATCACAGACCGATGTCTGCTTTTCCCCCTTGGGTTCTCATGTGCATCCAGCTGACCCTTCCTCATTATTTCCATCTCCAACTCCTTCTCTGTCATGTTAAGTGGATGATGATCCATCCTCCTGTATTCCCTTTCTTGCTTCTAATTCATTATTCAGTTAGGCAAATCCTTCCTTCAGGTCACCCTGAGCCTCAACACCCTAACCTATCAACAGGTCTCAGCTGCTCAGAGCCTCATAATCACAGCAGCCTCCTAGTACACACTGGTAGCTGGCCTAAACTAGCCTTGCTTCATGACATGTTCTGTGTCCTGCTTAAGAGAAATTTAACTTCATTTTGACTTCTACTCTGCTGTTGGGCATTTGGACGCTTTGGCCAGTTCCCTCTTATTTTAGCATAATGCTTTTTGTTTATTTTTTTGAGAATTTTGTACATACATAGAATATATTTCAATCGTATTCACCCCCTTCACCCTCCCAGAGCTGGATCTGCTCCCTGTCTCTTTCCCAATTTCTTCTCTTTTACTTTGTTTTGCTTTGTTTTGATCATCCACTGAGTCTAATTTGTGGTGTCCATGAATTCATGGGTGTAGGAACAGCTACTGAAGTGGGGTCAACCTGTTAGGGATCTCATCCCTAAAGAAAACCAATGTTTCCATCCTTAGCAGTCATTTGCTGACAATGGCTCTTCAGCTGGGGTGGGGGCTCATATGTCCCTCCTCCATCCAGATTCAGATGTTGATTGGCTTGATCATGTACAGGTCTTATGCAGGCAACTACAGCTGCTGTGAGTTCATGAGTGCAGTGGTCCTGTCATGACCAGAAGACACTGCTTCAGCCCACTCTTACCTGAACTATGGTTTTTACAATCTTTCCACCTCCTCTTCCTCAGTGTTCCCCGAGGTTTGTGGGGCAGGGATGTGATGTTAGATGTCCCATTTATGGCTAAGCACTCCACAGACATATTCTTTGCACTCTGACCAGTTGTGAGTCTCTATATTAATCACTGTCCACTGCACAAGACTCTTCTCTAATGAGACTAGGTCTATTTAGCATAATATAGTAGTAGGTTCACTTCTAGGGTCTATGAGCTCGCCAGCCACAGGCTCTTGGTTGATTTACATTACCAGGCATGAATTCCCTCCTGTGAAATGTGCTTAAATCCAATTTCAAAAAAGTTATTGATTGCCCCTATAACATTCATACCACTATTGCACTCATGGGCATATCTTCCTCACAGCCTTCACATCTGGTTAAGACTGTTATGATGTTTCTCCCCAGCATCCTGCAGAGCTGGCCAGCAGGGAGGAACCTTGGGTCGATACCAGCTTGATTTCTCCAAGTGCTGTGACCAAAGTGTGTGGTATCTTCAGAAATAGGGTCTTACCATCAAGTTCTGTTAGGTAACCAAGAGTGATGACAATAGCCTAAAGTATTTTTGGTGTCTTTGAGACAACACTCCCCTGATAAACAATACCAATGGAGGTATCCCACACCTGAAACTGGGCTTTTTATTTGGCAACCTATGGCTTCTTGGAGGAGCATTATCCCTGTGTAGGATAGAGCAAGAAAGGTAAACACTGCACATTCTCTTTCATGAGGATCCTAGTATCAAAGGAGCCTGCTATTTTACAAAATTCCATTTATGTGAGTTTAAATGGAGTCACCATTCCCCTTCTTATATGACCAAAACACCTACTCTTCATGTAATTTCTAGAAATGCTTTTCTCTATTTTAGAAGTAGGTAAACAGAGTTCCAGGACTACCTCTAGCCTAAGAACTAAACAAGTCTTTATCTGTCCATGAACAAACCACACTTATTCTACCCACCTGGTCCTCATCCTCACATTCCTCTGCTTCTTTCCAGATGGTCCTGCCTCAATCCATTTACCCATCCAAATCTGACCCAAGCTGGCTCATCTCTCTCCACAGACCCTTCAGAAAATATCTCCTTATTCTTTGAATGTGACTCGCACTCTGGCCCTCCCTTCAATCCCATTTTCTCTGCTCCTAGTAAATTTCTTCCTCTGGGCCTTTTCCCTTGCTCTCTCCTTCCCATATCCTTATCTCATCCCTCTTGCCTTGACAGCCTCTCCTCTTCACTAAGACATCAGCTCAATGCCACTTTTCCATAGATGTCCTTCCCCAGAGATCTTACTAAAGCGGTTCCACTCCTGGTCTGTGCAATTTCTTTGTAATATTCACCACTAAAATAGTTTTGTCCTGGGCTTTAAACTTGCATATTTAAACTTGTCCTCTGTATTACATTCACTGCTATGACAAGTACCTGAAACAAACAATTCACAGGAGGAAAGACTTGTTCAGGCCCATGCTTCCAAAGACTTCAGTGTGTGGACAGATAGTTCCATTGCTTTGAGGCCTGTGAGAAGAAAGAGGCAAGATGGCAGAGGTGAAGGGAGATGCATACACCCTGTACCCCTTCAGTATGCATCTTGCATGTCACAGGCACTCCATAAAGGCTTATAACCGAATGAGTCAATTAACGTTATATAGGTTATAGCCTGTTGGCCTAGTTTCTTGGTCACTGAGTATTCTGAAAGGAGCCACAGCAGAACACATATTAATTTCCTTAAGAGACTCTGCATGAGGGCTGGAGAGATGGCTCAGCAGTTAAGAGCACCAGCTGCTCTTACAGAGGACCTGGGTTCGATCCTAGTACCTACATGGCAGCAAACAACCATGTAACTCCAGTTCCAGGGGGATCTGGCACCCTCTTCTGGACTCTTTGGGTATTCCACACAAGTAATGTACTACACGCAGGCAAAACAGTCACACAGAGAAAAAAAAAAACCCAAATATTTTAAAAAGCAGACTCTGCACAAGCCCACATGTCACCCCAGGGTCTATCCTGTGACTGTGATGTCATCACTGAACACATCTCCCACTATGGCCCTCTTTGCTAGTGTGACTCAAGGGCTTTGTCCTGGCTGTCTTACCAGCAAGGCACTGGCCAGCAATGGGGATGTGACTAGAGTAGAAATTCCTTTTGACACCTTGTTTCTCCGCTACACATCACATGGCTCTTGTAGAATGGATGGTCTGAACTCACATATGCAGATGCCCGACTCTGTGCTTCAGTGGAACCTTCTTGAAGGAAGCAGACTGCCTGATAGAGTTGGAGAAACTTCACTTCCAGGCCCAGTACTGAGGACTCAGTCTTTAGCACTGCATGGAATCATATAAAAATGACCACTCTTCTCTGTCCTTGGTGCCCAGTGCCCCTGCACCGCATCTTGCAAATGTAAGACGTTGAATGCATTTCTAAAATGTTTTTTCCCTTTTATTTATTTTTGTTTTACGTGTATGAGTGTATAGCCTGCATGTATGTAAGTGCACCTTTGTTCTGCAATGTCTGTAGAGGTCAGAAGAGGGCATCAGATCCTCTGGAACTGGAGTTAACAGATGGTTGTTAGCTGCCATGTAGGTGCTGGGACTTGAACCTGGGTCCAGTACTCTTAACCACCGAGCCATCTCTCCAGCCCGGAAACATTTTTTTTAATGAGTTTTTGTTTTGTTTGTTATTATGATGTGCATGGTGAAGTGCATTTTAGGTTGCTTCGAATCTAGGCTACCCCTCACTGTGTTCCCATTGGAGCTGCAGCTGGAGGCTTCTGCAGGTGAGGCTCAGTGTATCCGCAAATCATAGCCATTTCTATCTTGAGGTATGTCAAAGTGACATATCAGCTAGGCACAAACTGGCAAGAAAAATGTGAACTAAATTCAGATAGTGCTTTAATTTATTATTATTTTAGTTTTTTGTTTGGTTTGATTTTTTTTTTTTTCTTTTTTGAGACAGGGTCTCCTTGTAACCCAGCCGGCTGGGAACTCCCTATGTAGATCATTTCAGACAGGCCTCAGTCTCCACCTGTCTCTGTTCCTGGTGTTCTGGGATTAAAGGATGCGACACCACACCTGGGCTGGCTTCAGGGAGTGCTTTAGGGGAACTTTCCTTCTCTTCGTTGTGGGCCGTCACTGTTCCACAACCTGAGTCTATAGGGTTGAGGTTGGAGGAAGGGTTCCAGGGTAAAATCAAGGGCACCAGGGTCTTGGGCCTGGAATACAGAACCTCTCCAACAGTCATCCTCTACTGAGCCACTTGCTCATCTTCTCCAGCACTGTGTTAGTTTGTATTCTTGCTGAATTCCTAACAGGGGTGATTTCTTGGATTCGTTCATTCTAGGAAGAAGAAATGCGTTTGACTTCTGGAAAGAAATCTCCAACTGTCTGAAAACCAAGCCCATTTAGGTATCAGCAGAGTTGTGTGCAGTTAGGTCAGGCTCTGCCTCTGTTATTATTATCATTGTTATCCTTCCAGTTGGCAGAAGGGAAATAAGAGTCTGAAGGAGAGACATCTCTCCAATCCAGGGAGGCATCATATCTTTGTTTTGTGTACCAAGCTTAGATTGAAAGATGTGCAAAAGCAATTAAATAGCACTTATCACTCTGCAGTCAAGGCAGTTAAAATAAATACTTGTTATGGAGTTGAGTAAATGAGAGAGTCCATTAGTGCCTGAATAAATGGATAAACAGGTTGGTAAATCTCGACGTGCATGCATATTATTTACTGGCTTTGCTCTCAGATGAGATCAGATGTTTAGCCTTGTGAAGATCAGTAATGGCTAAGTTTATAAGTTATTTATATTCTTTTCCCGCTGTCTATATGTTTTAGATTTCAACAGTTTTCTTTGATTTACAATTCTTGGGTGCAAAACTAGGCTGCATTGTTTCTAATGTACAAAGTCTTAGTGGAGATATCTGTGGAGAGGAGTTTCTTGTAGTTTGTAACTTTATGATGTAGGGTGTGTTAAAATTAAAATTAAAAAAGTTAAACTCATGATTGATTTTAACTTTAAGGTCAGGTTTTCTGGGTTCCAATATCGCACTGCCTTCTTGGTTATGTGACTTTGTGGTAAGTATTTATTCTTTGGGACCTTTTGTTTCCTTGTTAGTAGATGAAATGGTACTAGCAATAACTACCACAGATATGATGGTGATCAAAGAGATAGCTCATGCAAACACTTTGCAGTATGTGGCAGACCCAGAGTGTTCAACAAGTGTTACCTGTCCACATTTTTACAGTGACTAAGGTAGATGGATTCAGTAAATATGATTAGGTTCACTGATTCATTAAATATTTAAATCTGAAGTGTATTTCCATTTATTTAATAATTCATGTATTTGTGATTAAAATGGCCAGCCTAGGCAACATTACAAAATCCTGTCTCGAAACAAAAAAAACAAAACAAAACAAAACAAAATACCAATCCAAGATGGTGGCTCAGATCATTGCATTTGTTTCCTAATCACCAATCCATTCCACACCGTCCTGTGATGACAATGGGAGTCATTTTTAAACAGAGATAACGAGAGGAAGGTGGAACAGAACACTAGAATGTGGCCCGCAGAACTCTGAATGTCAGAGCAGGCAGTCAGAAGTTACTCAAGTGACAAAAACAGTAGGATCTGCGTTCGTTCATGCACATGTGTGTTTATTAGAAGTTTCTCAAGCTGTCCAATCCAAAATACCAAAATAAACGAAAAAGCAAGAAATAGAGAAAGTAGGGCACTTGGAAGAAATGATGCTGGGACTCCCCTGCAGAGTGGAGAAGACATTTGGCTGCCAGTTTTAACTTTGCCTTGTTTTTGTGTTTTCGTTTGACACTCCAAGTTCCTGGGCAAAGGCTGGGACAGTGCAGTGGCAGTGCACAGCATGGAGAATGTGGTGGTTAAGTGCTCTGTTGTCAGCAGAACAGCAAAGATGGGGTGGGGGCGGGGGGGCACACGGGCTCAGTAGGTGCACAGGACTTGCAAATCCAGCCCTCTACTTCATTGTTGCTGTTGTGGTTTGTTTGTCTTTGTATAGCTCAAAGATAAGGACACTAACATTTTAAATAGCTACCTATTAAATGGTTAAAAATGGCATTTCAACTAGGAATGGTGGTATAAGCCTATCATCCTAGCACTCGAAAAGCAGAGGCAGGAAGGTTGCTGCAAATTCAAATCAGCTGGGGTGACACCGTGAGACCCTGTCTCAAAAAAAATCAATAATAGATAAGGATGGAGGATCATTTTCCTTGTGCTTTTCCTAATTGCAGTCCTAAGAACATCATTGCACAGGTGTCAAGTACCTATATATCCATAAAAGTACCTTAATAAAGCCACCTGAATGGCTTTCCTGCGAAATTAAAATACTGTGAAGCCCAGTACAGAAAAAAATGTTGACCTTGCTAACCCATGCTGAATAGCTTTAGTCGTCAACTTGACACACCAAGGTAGAGGGAGCCTCACTGAGGACTTGCCTCCATTGGCCTGGCCTGTGGCCATGTCTGTGGGGTATTTTCTTAATTTTTGAGTGATGTGGAAAGGCCCAGCCCAGGTGATTTTTGTATTGTATAAAAAAGCAGACTGAGGGGCTGGAGAGATGGCTCAGTGGTTAAGAGTACTGACTGCTCTTGCACAGGACCCAGGTTCGATTCCAAGAACCCACATGGCAGCTATGAACCATCCTTAACTCCAGTTCCAGGGGAATCCAAAGCCCTCTTCTGACCTCTGCGGCATTGCATGACACGGGTGCACTCACATACATGCAGTCCATACATTCATACACATAAAATAAATAAACAAACAAATAAATAAATAAATAAAATATACATATACATATACATATACATATGAAAAAAAAAAAAAAGCAGACTGAGCATGGGCCAAGAGAGAAAGTCAGTAAGCAGTGTCCTTCTATGGCCTTTGCTCCAACTCCTGCCTCCAGGTTCCTGCCTTGAGTTCCTACTTTGGGCTCCCTGATGAATTGTGACCCAGGAGATATAAGCCAAATAAACCCTTTCCTCTCCGAGTTGGGATTGGTCAGAGAGTTTTGTCACAGCAATAGAAAGCAAACTAGAACAGACACACATAAAAACTGTAAAGTGTCATTATACTTAGAATTCCACATCTGGCCAAAGTATCCAACTCTTGTGTCATTTCTCAGAAATCAAATGAGTATGCACCAACAAAATCTAAGCTCAGGAACTGTGCTGGTTAATTTTTGACAACTTCACACAAATTGGAATCACCTGGGAAGGGGGAACCGCAATTGAGGAATTTGCCTGTGGGCAAGTCTATGGGGCATTGTCTTGACTGCTAGCTGATGGAGGAAGGGCCCAGCCCAGTGTGAGTGGCACCATCCCTAGGCAGATGAGCCTGGAATGTGTATGAAAGATAGCTGAGCAAGCCAGGGGAAGCAGGCCAGTAAGCAGCATTCCTCCAGGTCTCTGCTTCAGCTCCTGCCTCTAGGTTCCTGCCTATAGCTCCTGCCTGACTTCTCTTGATGATAGACTGTGAGCCATAAGATAAAACAAACCCTTTCCTCCCTGAACTGGTTTCGGTCAGTGTTCTACCACAGCAACTGAGAGCAAAGGAAAGCAGGCAGGAATCAGTAATTGTTAAGGCTTAGACCCAAGAAGAGGGTGTCGCAATTTGCACCTGAATGCTTTAGGGGTGGGGCATCATGGGAGTACCTTAGGCCATTAAAGCCTGCCCTTGAAGGAGATGCTGCCACCCTGGTCCCTTCCTATCCCTTTCTTCATCAGCTTCTCAGCTCCCTGCTCCCCGCCAGTATGCACTGTGCTACCCAGGCCCAAACCGAAAAAGTGACACAACTATGGCTCTGAAACCATGAGCCAAAATGAAACATTCTTCCTTATAGGTTGATTATCTGGGGCATTTTGTCAGGGAGCTAACACTTGAGATCTGACTCAAGTTAACAAATGGGTCAGGAGAGACCAAAGGGCATTAGTGCACCAAGCCCAGAGGACAAAGGATTGAAGATGGAAGCAGCTACCTCACCAAGAGAATGATCTCCAAGCAAATGACAGATTTGCACAGCTGACTGAAGCTTCAGGAGAATGCATTTCTACGCGGAAACCAAAG
Source organism: Nannospalax galili (assembly GCF_000622305.1). Taxonomy (NCBI): domain Eukaryota; kingdom Metazoa; phylum Chordata; class Mammalia; order Rodentia; family Spalacidae; genus Nannospalax; species Nannospalax galili. The sequence continues at coordinate 556,417 of NW_008341669.1, forward strand.
GAAAAGAATGACACTGAAACCAAAGAAGTTGCTATGTGTATTCTTAGCCCCTAGAATAATTCCACTTTTCAACACTATGGACATATACTTTGCTACAACAAAAACAGCAGTCTCCCTTCCTGTTTCAGTTTTATCACGTCTACCAAGACATTTAATATTATGTATGATCCATCTCCAAATAAACATATGGCTGTGCTCAAGCCAAGATTCAGGTGTATTCATAGCCAAACAAAAAGGTGAACAGATACACATATTATCATGTTATTCCTCAAACCCCTACCTTCAAATAGTCAAAAGATCCAAAATAAGTGCAAAGTTTCTATCTAGGAATATTTGGCTGTGTTTGGGGGCATTTATCTTTTCATTAGTTTACGTTCTGAACATGTGTCACATGCCTGACACGAAGCAGCAGGAGGATTATGCATATCAGCTCCTGTGCGTCACCGCAGTCCTTTAGTGTTATGGAGTAACTGAAGTTTAGATCCATTAGCAACTTTCTGAAGACTACACAACTGGGGTTTGAGCCTCTATCCAGGTTCTGACTCTAAGGTTTCTTTTCCTTTTTTTCTTTTCTTTTCCTTCTTTCTTTTTATTGTTGCTTGTTTATTTTTTTGAAGTGGGGTCTCCCTGTAGTCCCAGCTAGCCTGAACCTTTCTATGTAGACCAGGCTGGCCTCGATCTCACAGAGATCCACTTGTCTCTGCCTCTCCACTGTTGGGATTAAAGGCTGCGCCACCACGCCTGTCTCTCTAAGATTCTTTTCTTTGTATAATTTGCTTTGTTTCCATCATTTCCACTGTCTTGTCTTTGTCAGGGGTATGGGAATCCAGGAGGCAGGAGGGAGCTTGGGAGGCAGAACCAGGAAAAGGCAGCTGCTGGCTGGGGTGCCTGTTACAATTTGACAGAGTGACCAGAAGTGAAAGACTTGTGTGGATGCCTTAGCTAGAACCCCAGCCGCAGACTGACTGGTACACAGACTGGTGGGCTGTGGCAGTGCAGCCTCTCTCCAGATGTCTGGGCCACAGAGTGACAAATCTGCCCCATAGCTATAGGTCCGAAGATGACCTCATAGCATCCTCAAGATCTTTCCAGATGAACTGGAATTCACCCTGTTGGAATGCATAGTATCAGAAACATTTTTAATCTTCCTTCTGACACGCTGTAAAGCCATTTCAATAACCTGTCATTTCCCTTGAGCTTAGGCTGAATTACTTAGCAACACGGCAATACCCCAGCATGAGTTCCCCTTAAATACACATCAGTTTTGAACTGTTACTGATTGATAGGAAAAAAAAAAATCCGAGCTAAGTTACTTTTGGCGTATCTTTCTTCCGTTGTCCCCCTACTGTCCTCAGAGTTAGATTGTGAATAGTATTTTGGGTGTCTGGTAAGACCCATCTCACTGTAAATCAGCTTCATAAAAGTTTCCCCCCTTGCATTCCCCTTGTAGGTCTGACGTACATGCATTTAGAGAAGACAATAACACGTTTGCTGTTACTACATCTTTTTTATATACACAACCAGAAGCAGGGAAATGGGGAAGTGATTTATGCTAAGCTAAAGGTTGAGCACTGAAGTCAATCCTGACCCCACTCTGAGGAAAGTAATGAAGGAGTTTTAAGTGACAAGAGGAGAAGGCAGGAGGATGAGATGCAGAGCCAGGGAGAAGTAAGGGCTATTATCTACCTCACCAATTAAGGAGAAATGGAAGAGGAAGGGAAAAAAATTGGGTCGCTCTGACATCTGTTATTCTAGCAATTTTGCTTTCAACATTATTCATAACTATTTTATCCCAGTACAAGATCTGGCCTCAAAGCAAAATCATAGCTATTTATGAATAAAGTACAGAAGTCAGTATATTGTAAGTAAAATAATAAAAATGTAGAGATTTATGATGGGCTGCTATGAAAGGTAGACAGGCTCTATGCATAAACGATAATTCCCTTTGAGAAGAGTTTTTCCCATTGCCAAGAGCATCTCACCTTCTCTGAATGTGCAAATTGCAAATTGATCAAGCCCAAAGCATTCCTTACAATTTATGGCCTCAAAGACAATGTGCACTGCGTTTTAGGAGGGTTCCATAGCAATATTCAAAATGGAAGTTTGGAACACAAATTAAAGAGCCAACATATTTTAAAATGCATTGTTGCTCCAGAAAAGAGCCTGGCTGGTCGCCTAGGAGAATTACAAGGTGACTGCTCCACATGAGTCATCTTTCTGCCTCGGCAGGAATTATCTATTGCAGATTAACTGCCATCTATCCTGAGCTAGTTGTCAGGATGAGACATATATGGTTTAGGGGGTAAAGAGAGAAGGGAAATTTGCCACATCGTTCTTGGGATCTCATGTTCCATGTAAGCTGCACACAGTGGCATGAAAAATGGAGAAGTTGGTACCCCAGAGTCAGAGCCTGGCTGGTAATCCCAGTTCCTTAAGGGTCAGCGGCAGGAGGATTACAAATTCAATCCCAGCTTGGTTAGGCAAGGTCTTTCTGAAGAGAATTCCAGCAGCCATAGATAAAAGCAAGAAATGACAAAGGGGATCACATCAAATTAGAATGCTTCTGGGACTGGAGAGCTGGCTCTGGGGTTAAGAACAAGCACTGCTCTTGCAGAGGCTCTGAGTTTGGTTCCCTGCACCCAGGTTTGGTGGCTCACAATCACCTCTAACTCCAGCTCCAGGGTTTTGACACCCTCTTCTGGCTTCTGTAGGCACTGCACTCATATGCACAAATCCGCACCTAGACACACACGTATGCACATAATTTAAAATAATTTTAAAATCTTTTAAAGCTTCTGCACAGCAGAGGAAACTAATACTCTCAGAGAAATGCTTCACCGTTTTTGAGCAAATTAAGTGTCTTTTATTAGCCAAAAGCTGGTGATCGAGAGGGACTATTGCCAGAAGGAAGTCTCAACCCAGAGTAGAAACAGGGCAGAATTTATAAAGCTTAAAACCACAATTACATCATGCTGTGGGCAAAGCCAATAGCCATAGTTACATCAGATCACCATAGTTCCACCAGACCAGGGGCAGGTGAGTCCCCCCAAAGAGACTTTGCAGTTAAAATGTTTTGGTTAGGAAAACCAAGTTTCTTAGAATTATAGAAACAAAGGGCTCCATGGAGATGCTAGGAGAGGTTATCTGTATACTTCCCAGTATTGTACAAACAATGTACCCCCTGAATCAACAGGTGAAGCCTTCATAAGACCAGTTCTGGCTGGCTGACTACTGCTAGCATGGGTGGGGTGAACTGGGCAGAAGCACAGGAGAAAATAAAAGTCAGCTAGAACAAAGTAGAATCAGTTTGGCCATTTCAGAAACAATAACCAGTATGAAGTGAGGGACTCCTCATCCACCCTACACTCCCTTCTCTGTTGTGTTGAACATAGGTCTATCGACCAACATCTTCTTTCATTTCCCCTCAATCACTTTGACAGGCAGCTAAGCTGTCTCTCTGTGCTTCCCGATGGTAGTTAAAGCAGCTCCGTCCTTCCCCTACACAGATGGTCTGCTTTTGCCAGCCTGGAATTCTCACCCATTCCTCACTTGCATTTTCATTTCTCTGTGTATCTGAGCAACATGTGTGCTTGGATCTGTCTTCGAAACTGCTACTGAATCTCAACATCTCCTCAGAGCTGTCTGTGGTCCCAGCAGCACAAAGCACTTCTAAATTTGAAGTCTCCACACTCTGTAACGTCCTGGTTACTGGTCCACCCTCCTTCCATTGCACTGGTATGGGATCTACAGATGTGCATCTTTAGTTCAGACCAATCCAGGAGCTCTGTGTTCAGGACAGTGCCACAGCAGAGCCTAGCTTGAAGCGGGGACACCAATATGGGGATTCTGACAATGAGGAGGTGATAGTCCTGATTAATTAATTTCTTTCTTCAGAATTTTATAGTTTTCCTTATGAAGGTCACTTACCTCCTTGGTTAGGATTATGTATAAATTTTTGTTATTATTATTTGTTTGGGTTTGGTTTTGAAGCTATTATGAATGGAATTGTTTTCTTTAATGTTGTTTGGTTTGATGTAGAAAACCTACTGATTTGGGGATACAGATTATATATCCTTCTACCATACTGAAATTGTGCAACAGAGCTAAAAGTAATCTTCTAAAGTCTTGAAGGTCTTTAAATACAGCAGCATATCATCCAAAAAAGGACAGACTTGGTTTCTTTATTTACTAGTTTGTACTTTTAATTTTTTTCCCTTGTCTTATCACTCTGGCTAACATTTCAAGCACTGTGTTCAAGAAGAGTATGAGAGGGGATGCCCCTGTCTCTTTTTAATTTTAGAAGAAATATTCCTCATATTTATCCCCATCAAAACCACATTGGCTGTTAGCCTTTATTGTGTTGGGATATAGTCCTTCTGTTCCTGTACTATTGAGTCTTTTAAAAAGAGTTTATTTATGTGTGTGTCGGAGTGTGGGTGTTGGAGGAGGCCAGAAAAGGGTGCCAGATAATCTGCAGCTGGAGTTGGAAGTGGCTGTACTCTGCCCATCATGGATGCTGGGAACTGAACCTGGGTTCTCTAGAAGTGCTCTTAACCACTGAGCCATCTCTCTAGCCCATTCCTCAGGCTTCTTACCATGAAGACGACTGTGTCATAGTATTTTTCTACATTTTTTGAGATAACCCTGGGATTCTTGCTATTGATCCTATTTTCATGGCCTATTACAGTGACTGTTTGATATATCC
>NW_008341669.1:561135-561977 GCF_000622305.1 Nannospalax galili
GAGGGCTTCAGATTCCCCTGGAACTGGAGTTAAGGATGGTTCGTAGCTGCCATGTGGGTGCTAGGAATCAAACCCGGATCCTCTACAAGAGCAGTCAGTGCACTTAACCGCTGAGCCATCTCTCCAGCCGCAATGTCTATCTTTTTTAATGAGTGTATTGCCTGCATGTGGGTAGGTGCACCTGTGCCATGTGTAAGTGGATCTGTGCAGTGTAATACCCGTGGAAGTTAAAAGGGGCATTAAATTCCCCCTGGAACTGAAGTTACAGATGGTTGTTAGCTGCTATGTGGGTGCTGGGAATCGAACCCAGATCCTCTGCAAGGGCAGCCAGTGCACTTAACTGCTTGAACTATCTCTCTGGCCCCTGTAGTTTGTTTTTGTTTTTTTTTTCGTGCAAGTTATGGTTTATGGTACTAAACCATAGAATGGGTTTGCAAGTCCTCCTTTCCTTTCTATTTTATAGCACAATTTCAGGAGGAGCCCTCTTTCTATTGATTCCTTAGGCTTAAGATTTATGTTAAAATGTCTTTTAGTATAACTGGGTCATATGGTAGGTTCATTTTCAATTTCTTAAGAGTTCTCCACACTGTTTTCCATAGAGGTTGCATGAGTTTGCAATCCCACCAGCAGTGAATGAGTGTTCCCCTTTCTCAACATCCTTGCCAGCATTTGGTATCATTTGTTGTCTTGATCCTAGCCAGTCTGATTGGGGTAAGGTGATACCTTAGGGTGGTTTTTCATCCTGTTGTAGAGACATCTGTAAAACCATGTTTGCTGCTGCTCTTTTCACAAGCTAAGAGATGGAAGCAACCTAAGTGTCCCTCAACTGACGAGTGATTAAC
>NW_008341669.1:562180-604004 GCF_000622305.1 Nannospalax galili
TAATAAGATGATGCTATACAGCAGTCCCTTCTGCATGAAATAACTACCATCATCATGACTTCAGCTGAGCCTGATCACTAAACAGTGTCATAATTGGACTTGTTGACAGTTGTGCTCATTCATTAAAGGAAGGGCAAGCAGCCACTCCTTCCAGACAACTGAATATAATTTGACCCTAATCACATATGGCTTCCTAGATTTGTGGAGGGCTAAAGTATACAATCTGGGGAAGGGTAGGAAGGGAAGGCATGACTCATACTGTGTAAAGGCTTTCCAGTGTGCATACCCTCAGGTCATACATACACCTCAGCAACCCCTCAGTTATCTCGGTAAGTAAGTTCAATAAATTCTTGGTTCCCCAGTAATACTTAAATCAAACATTGACTCAACACTAGAACCTTGAAAGGGAATAAGCACCACTTAGCATCCCCCGGAAAAGAAGTCTCACAACAGATGGAAAATTTATTTCTTAATGCTATTATGTCTAATAATTATTTTTTTTAAAAAAAAGAAAATGAGAATGTAAAAGATGCTAAAAGGATATGGGAATGGAAATATTTTCCAAAATAGACAGGAAAAAATGAGAAAGCCTAAGCAAGTGATGAAGGTCTGTTTAGGTTCGTTATGATATGTAAAGGACAAAACAAAAATAATATACACATAATCTTAAAACTTCTATGGTCATAGTTTAGTCAACTAGTTTAAGGAACAATAGCCTTTATTGTGTTGGGATATAGTCCTTCTGTTCCTGTACTATTGAGTCTTTTAAAAAGAGAGTTTATTTATGTGTGTGTCGGAGTGTGGGTGTTGGAGGAGGCCAGAAAAGGGTGCCAGATAATCTGCAGCTGGAGTTGGAAGTGGCTGTACTCTGCCCATCATGGATGCTGGGAACTGAACCTGGGTTCTCTAGAAGTGCTCTTAACCACTGAGCCATCTCTCTAGCCCATTCCTCAGGCTTCTTACCATGAAGACGACTGTGTCATAGTATTTTTCTACATTTTTTGAGATAACCCTGGGATTCTTGCTATTGATCCTATTTTCATGGCCTATTACAGTGACTGTTTGATATATCCTGACCCAGCTTTGTGTCCTTAGAATGAAAATTGCCCATGGTGCATCATCTTTCTAATGTGTGGCTGAATTATCTTTTCATGTATTTTATAGAGGATTTTTTATATCTATTTTCATCAAGTAGATTATTCTATAGTTTTCCTTATTAATATTTTATTTATTATTTTTATTTTATGTATATGAGTGTACTACCTGCATGTATGTAAGTGCAACGCATGCAGAGGTCAGAAGATGACGTTGGATCCCCTGGAACTGGAGTTACAGACAGTTGTTAACTGCCATGTGGGTGCTGGGAATCAAATCCAGGTCCTCTGCAAGAGCGAAGGCATGACTCATACTGTGTAAAGGCTTTCCAGTGTGCATACCCTCAGGTCATACATACACCTCAGCAACCCCTCAGTTATCTCGGTAAGTAAGTTCAATAAATTCTTGGTTCCCCAGTAAGACTTAAATCAAACATTGACTCAACACTAGAACCTTGAAAGGGAGTAAGCATTGCTTAGCATCCCCAGGAAAAGACGTCTCACAGAAGATGGAAAGTTTATTTGTTAATGCTATTGTGTCTCATAATCATTTTTTTTAAAAAAAAGAAAATGAGAATGTAAAATATGTTGAAAGGATATGGGAATGGAGATATTTTCTAAAATAGAAAAAATGAGAAAGCCTAAGCAAGTGATGAAGGTCTGCTTGGGTTTGTTATGATATATAAAGGATGAGACAAAAATAATATACACATAATCTTAAAATTTCTAAGTATGGTCATAGTTTAGTCAACTAGTTTCAGGAACAAAATATATATCTAGTCAAAGTTTATCTGAGAATATTTGTTTTTGTACCCAAGCCTTATCTACAAAGCACATGATAATTAAAAGTACCAGACTGGTACAACTAACCTTATTGGATGTTTAACAGCCACAGTTTGAGACCTATACTAATGTGGTCAGAGGGACTTAAAGGACAGTTTTTGCTCCTTGCCCTCCAAGGTCAACTAAGTTCCAGGGGGCTATGGAACATCTCTCAAAATGTCCTGTAACTCTGGTGAGTCACCTGTCCTCTTGTTCAGGGAGGACATGGAGATCCCACCAGATGGACTTGAACCTGTCCAGTGTACAAAGAGGAGGGTCAACTCAGAGGAAACATCTCATTCATGCTTCCAAGTGAAGCCAGACACGGTAGAGCAGGACCTTTGACTTATCTTCACATAGGTGGAACTGGTAAAAGAAAGGAGCCAGGAGGTCCTCCCAAGCCCGTGTGACCCCTGAGGAACAGACCTCAAATTATCTTAAGTGTAAAAATAAATTGATTTATTTGGGCCAAGTGTATGGTCTTAAACACCAAAAAGAAAGTATACCCAAGAGTAAAGTCATCAGTATATTTCTTTAAGAGTTCAAGGGATTACACTTCCCAGACATTAGGCTTAAGTCTACATAAAAAGTTATTTAGACAGTTTTTCTCATTGATGATTTTGGTTCTAACCAGAAAGTGCTGCTCAGATGTAAGACTTCAAATCTTGGTCTCCAATACTGTAGTGCCCACCTGTAGCTAAAGGAGACAACCAGCTATTGTTCTAAAGTGATGAATAACTAGAAGCCTTTGAGAAGGAACCTACAATGATTCTAGCCACTCGAACAGCTATCAAAATGCCTGAAAACAAATCCTGAGTCCATCATTCCAAAATCCAGCCTTGGCAGACAAAAATAAAATGAGGAGGACCCCAATAGAGGGATGCTTTTGGAAGCTCTTGTCAAGAAAATCCAATGGACTCTCATATGAACATTTGAAAATTGCCCTGTTCTTTTTTTCTAGTCCCCTGTCTAGAACTTGTAATGCTAATTACTCTTGCCTTTACTTCTCCTTCACATCTCCTATTCATGATTCAAGGACTTTCTTCTCCTCTTAGAGACAAGACTTATGCAATTTGGGAGCCTTTTAGATAGACCCACTGAAGGGGTGCTCCAGTTGCCTCACCCTGTGTCCCTGTTCAGCGTGGAAGAAGCCAGGTGTGGTCTGCGACCATATTCCCTACTGGCAATTTGGATAGCCCCTTCAGAAGATGGTGTGATAAGAATAGGAGGTAAGAATTGGCTAGGCAGTTAGGGTAAAAAGACCCCAAAGAAAAGTAGCCAGTTTCTTGGCTGAAACTCACAATATCCTTGGGCCTCTTTGCAACCTACTCCATTCCAAAGGCCAAAAAATGTGGAAAATATTTGGGAGCTTTTATCTAATACTTAGAAGATATTAAGGTTACCTCTTCAGAAGGGGGAATGTTATAGTAGGCAAAAGCCCCATAAAAAATAAAAGAAGAAAGAGTACATGAAGTTATCAAAAAAAAAAAAAAGTGATGGGGTGATATGGGAGGGGTTGGAGGGGAGGGAGTGGGCATAGATTTGATCAAAACACCTTGTACGCATGTATGAAATTCTCAATAAATTATTTATTTAAAAAAATGTCTTTTAGTAAGTTCCGGCTCTGCTTCATACTTGCTAATAAAGGCCTTGTAGAATTCAGTGATAGATCTATCCAGATTGGGGATTTCTTTGTTGAAAAGCCTTATTACTGATTCAATTCTGTTCTTTATTGATCTGCTTAGACTTTTCAATATCGTCTTTGTTAAGTTTTGCAGGTCATTTTTATTTGGAACTTTATCTTGAATTTTTAACTCACTGGACTCTAATCCCCAATGATCCTGTGAACTTCAATGGTATATGTGATGTGTCTCCTGACTTGCCTCTGATCTTGTGAATTTCTGTTTTCTCTTCCATCGTTCTAGTTACTTTGCCTAAGGGTCTCTTATCTTATATTTTTAAACAGCATGCTCTTTGCTTCATTGGTTCATTAATTATAACAGTCTCCAGTTCATTAATTATAACACGGATCTTTTATTTTTTTATTTTTCATTTTATTTTCAATTTTATGTGTATTCGTGTATTGCCTACATGTAGATAAGTGCACCCATGTCGTGCAGTGCCCGTGGAGGTCAGAAGAGGCTGTCAGATCCCCTGGGACTGGAGTTTCGGATAGTTGTTAGCTGCCATGTGGGTGCTGGGATTTGAATCCGGGTCTTCTGCAAGAACTACCAATGTTCTTAAGCGCTGAGCCACCTCTCCAGCCCCGTTTTTATTTTATTTTTTTCAATTTTCTCTTTCTATTAATCCCACAGCTGGCTTGTTACTGCTTTTCTAAGCTGTTGAGGTACATCATTAAGTCATTTTGTATCTTCATGAGTTGTTTTCAGTTTTTTTCTTTTCTTTTTTAGACATGGTCTCACTGTGTACCCTGGCTGGCCTGGAACTTACGGAAATCCACCTGTCTCTGCTTAATAAGTGTCCCGTGCTATGTGACATTAGCTGAGGAGTGGACCATATATGGCTTTTGCTGTATGATGGGGATTATTCTTTCTCTGGGACATGGGTACGGGGCTTGGTTAATGTGTGATGTAAATTATGTGAAAGCATTCAGGCTACCTCTAACCGCTGTGCAGTGGGGGAATGGGCTGGGTTACCTGAAGGGCCTGGGTTCTCCAACAGTGAGGAGACAATTCTGCTTGATAGTTCTCATGTGACTTCTCCTGGCAAGATAAAAAGAAATTTCTTCACCTCAGATAGAGATAGAGGGCACCAGAAAGCTTTACAAAAGACTCTGTCCATGTCTGACTTTATTTAAGTCAACAACAGGAGCATGGCTCTCAGCAGCTGCATCACCAAAAAGGCCCACCACCCTGAGGCCACCTTTCACCTCCTACCTGCTCTAGCACCTCCTGATTCAGGAATATTAGGGTGCCTTTGACAGAGATGGAGCCTTTCTTGTCTCTGTTGTGCTTTGCTTGAGAGTCTAGGGTCTGGGAAACTCAACAGCCACCAAAGCCACCTCAAGTCAGAGGCCTGTGGGTTCTTGTCTTGAAAATTCGAAGAATGAAATTCATGGAGCACAGAGGGTGAGTTTTAGAAGCGAGAATTTGACTATGGGGAGCCTTGGAGAGAGAAGGCAGAGCTCCTGTACAGCAGGAGGGTCCCCTGGTATGGCATTCCATTGAGCCATGTTGCTCAGGAGTAAATAATGGTTTAGGGGAGGGAGGAGGGGACAGGATATGACCTGGTTGATCCAGTTTCCGTACCAGGTGTCCAGGTTCCTTGAGGTTCTGGTCACATCTTCAGTATGGTCTCCATGAACAGGTACTCCTTTAGAGATAAGTACATACACAGTCACAAACCCTCTACCCCACAACCCCCTGCTTTCTGGCATCTCCAGCCTCTAGCTATGGTGGAATGAGACCTCTTTGGCTTAGATAATTCTGGCATCTCTGGCCTCAGGCAAGAACAAGTTGACTACTGCCCTGTGGTGGTTTGAATGAGGCTATCCTGAGTATTTGGACATTTTTGTCCCCAGTTGGTGGCAATGTTTGGGAGGTCTTAGAAGGAATGTCTATGCCGGAGGAAGCACGTCACCGGGGGTGGGATTTGAGAGTTCTTAAGCCTTTCCAGATTTCTAGTTGCTCTTTGCTTCCTGTGCCTGACTGAAGATGTGACCACTTAGCATTCTGCTCCTGCTCCAACTACCTCTTGCCACCATGCCTTCCCTCCATGATGGAGTCTAATTCCTTTGGAACCATAAGTTCAAATAAATTCTTCCTTCTATAAGTTCCCTTGGTCACAGTGTTTTATCAAAGTAATAGAAAAGTAACTAATACACAGGCCCAAGGACATTTCCAACTCTTAGTCAAGAAAGAAACTGGTCATGTTTCTTTTGGGACCTTTTCACCCTAAACTGCCTAAGCAATTTCTACCTCCTGGTTCTATTGCTCCTAAGACCATATGCAGTCCTGGGAGAAAGGATAGAGACTGGACTCTCAGGAGAGGTTCTGGTGTCCATTTCCTCTCCTATCAGAATGGAATGTTAATGCTTCATTGCCATGAGCAGTGACCAGGCGATCAGCAGTCTTGTTCTGCATATTATACTGAACCCAGGTCTTCTGCATGTCACCACAACAGCTCAGTTTCATGATGAGTGCCAGGAGGAAATAGCTACACACAACAGTGATTGTCAGGAGTAGCAAAGGAGATCCTTCAAGTGAATACATGCTGTAAACTGCAGAGTGTTTATGTAACTGAGAAAAGTGTTATCTCTGGGTTCTCAGCCTTAAGCAGAGTGATATTTACTCTGGATTTATGCACCACTCAAAAGGGTCAAATTGTACCCAAACAGGTACAACTTCTGCTTAAAATAAATGAGCTATTGCCTGTGGCACCCACATCCTTTCCCTCCTAGAGATAAATTCTCATCCAGTTTCCAAGGACCAAATAAGCCCTTTGTTATTTCTCTGTATGATGTTATCTCTCCTACTAAATACCATTAGTACAGATGTTACTGAAGTTGGTGCTCACAGCTTGTGCCCCCAACAAGTCAATTAAAAGAGCCAAATTAATAGTGAAAAGCAGAAAAAGGAGATTCATTCAATGTAGCTACATTGGGAAGAGGAACAGAGAGATTTAGGGACACCCCCAGGTCCATCTTTGGGGTTTTGAAATGAGAATAAGGTTTAAAGTTTTTTAAAAAATATTTTATTTTTTATTTTTATTTTATGTATATGAGTGTTATGCCTGCATGTAAGTGCACCTGTGTTGTGCAATGTCCATGAAGGACAGAAGAAGCTGTTGGATCCCCTGGAACCAGAGTTACAGACAGTTGTTAGCTGCCTTGTGGATGCTGGGATTCGAACCCAGGTCTTCTGCAAAAACAGTCAGTGTTCTTAACCCCTGAACCATCTCTCCAGCCCCTGAGAATAAGGTTTAAATAGAAGGCAAGAGGTTTGTATAACTAGACAGTCTGGCCAAGATGCTGCCCCACCCACCACTGACTCATCGTTGTCTGGGCTTCAGTGTCATCCTGAAAGGTGGTCGAACAAGTTGTAAATCTCTTCTCCCTCTGGCCAAGGAGGTGGCTTTAACTTCTCTCAGCATGAGCTCCCTGGTCAAATTCCCGTTTCCTAGGGACCCATTCTTTCAATACTCTGATAGACAGAGAGACACAAGTATGTCTTTAGGTCTTCATTTCTGTCAAGTCAGTTTCATAGGCTCAGTCCTATTTTCCATAATTTTCTTTATTCACTAAATTGAAATCTGGCATTAGAACCTACAGTATCCACTCTTGAGTTTGCCACTGCTTAACTACGTGATGTGGATGCAAGCTTCTACACACCTGGTTTCATTTTCCTCACTCACAGGAGGACAGTAACACCTGCTCCATGAGGCTGTTGAGGAATAGTGTGCAAAGGTGTCAATGCACTTCATGAAACCTCACTTACAGGGCAGGGAAGTGCTCTTAGCAGAGCTCCCAGCACAGCACATGCTCAGCACAAGCTGTCATCTCAGGAGTCCATCCTCTAAAGAACTCACTAGGACTTTAGTTATATATACCTTTTGCCTTCTATTTAAACCTTATTGTCATTTCAGAACCTGAAAGATGGTCTTGGGGTGTGTGTGTCCCTGAATCTGGTGAGAGTGGGATGAAGAAAGCAGTTGGGGGGAGAGGCTGGAAACATGGCTCAGTGGATAAGAGCACTGGCTGCTCCTGGAGAGGACTGGGGTTCAGTTCCCAACACCCACATGGTGGCTAACAACCTTCCACAACTCTAGTTCGAGGGGATCCGATGTCCTCCTCTGGCCTCCTTGGGCATTGCACAACACAGATGCACTTACATACATGCAGGTAATAAATACACGAATACACATAAAATACAAATAAGAAAGAAAAATAGAAAAGGAAGAAGAAAGAAAAAAAGAAAGAAAGAAAGAAAGAAAGAAAGAAAGAAAAGAAAGGAGGGAGGAGAAAACAAGCAAGCAGGTGGAGTGGGAGAGAAAATGAAGCTCACAAGGAAACACAGCCAAAGACTGACTCAATGTCAGCAGCCTCAGGCCTAATCCAGTGCAAGAGTTGTCAACATCCATCCTGGACTGGAAGGGAAATCAGAGTATGACTGAGTGGAGCTCAGTCCTAGTGCAGGAAACAGCCCTCCAGGCATTTTGTGAAGGTGGGGGAGGGGTGTGGAATAGCAGGTAACATGGCATCTGTCGGACCCACCTGAGCATGGTGCTGCGTCACCTGATCGCGGCAGGCATCCGCCCAGCAGTCAGATGGGGATGGAAGAAGCCTGCCTTTCACCACTAATCTGCCACATACTTTCCATTTCAGCCTGGCTCCTCACTGACCTTCCTTCTGTTCATGAAGGAGCATTTCGGAAGGGCTGAAACCTGTTCACATCGTTTGTTTCCAAGGAACTTTAGAGACTGTAGTAGGATTAAGGATCACAGAAATTTCCATGATTTGACAAGTGTCTTCAGTATCTCAGATTTGCACATGGCCTTGCCCTTCACAGGTCACTGGATTGGGGCAGCAAAGCCCCCAGATGAAAGGCCACTTCCAGTGTGAATGAAAGGCTGCCAAGCTAGAAAAGGTAAGGCAAAAATCCCCTCCTGTAGGAAAAGGCTGTGTGTTTGATGAGCTGCAGGAAGGAGAAGCCAGAGTGGTCCTATGCTTCTGGAATCCAGCATCCAATTCTCCTTCTGGACACATCATTTGAGTTTTCCTACAGAATCCAGTGGCTCCAGGTCTCCTGGTCCATCTGGTTGAGTAGACTAGTTTGATCTGCTTCTTCTTTGCCTCCATCCCAGGAACAGGCCTGTTACCTGTCCAGGGCCGTGGAGACAGGCCGGAGGCACAGTTGTATGCTGCTACCTGCAGCAGCCTGGGGAGATCTTTTCAGAGACCTCTATAAAAGAGAAGATTCTTGTTTTCTTTACAGAAAAAAATTCCAGGACATGGTAGTCTGAAATTAGCATCAGAAGCAGGTTGTAGAGGCGCACGCCTTTAATCCCAGCACTCAGGAGGCAGAGGCAGGTGGATCTCTGTGAGTTCAAGGCCAGCCTGGTCTACATAGTGAGTTCCAGGCCAGCTGGGGCTACAGGCAGACCCTGTCTCAAAAAAGAACCCCCCCAAAAAAGAAATTAGCATCAGGGTTTTATTAACAAATTTTAACATATATTTAAGCCTGGGGGTTAACAGGAAGAAAGCTTTTCAGAGATAGAAGAAACACACCCAACAGTGGGCACAGCCTTCTCAAGAGAGAATGGCCCTTGACCGTCTTTACAATAGCCATGTACGTGCTTTTCTTAGCAAAGTGTTGTTAAGAACCCTTTTATTGGGGTTGGAGAGATGGTTTGGGGCTTAAGAGCACAGCAGCACTTACAGAGGACCCAGGTTCAGTTCCCAGCACCCAAATGACAGCTAACAACTGTCCCTGACTCCAGTTCCAGGGGATCCAACGCCCTCTTCTGACCTCCGTGCACTGGGTGCCATGCCAGCTGACAAGGTAAAACCCTGGGTCACAGGGTCTTTGGGAGGGAAATTAAGAGGTTTTTACTGTAAACAAACATTTTTAGACTGTGAGATTCCTGGAAACTACCCTGAAAAGGAGGAAGGTCTTACTCAGGGTATATATTCTTGGGACTTTAGCAACATCCATTGTTATTTTAACATTATTTGAAAATATAAAGAAATACATGTCTCTATGTCAGCAACCTTCACATTAAATGCTGTTAATTGTGCTGGAATTCTTTTTTTTTCCTTTGTGCCTCGTGTGTGTGTGTGTGTGTGTGTGTGTGTGTGTGTGTGTGTGTGTTTGTGTGTACACCTAACAGAGGTCTATGTGAGGTGTTTCTTTCTACTTTATTTTCTGAGATGGGGTCACTGGAGCTCACTGATTCTGCTTGGCTAGCCGGCCACCGAGCCTCAGGAATCTTCCTGTCTCTGTCTCTCCAGTGCTGAGATTTGTGGCTGCAAAAGCACAACTCTCACCTCAAAGAGGGCAAGAAGTAGTTTTTTCTGAGTCAAGTATGAGTGATCGTGGCCTAAGAGCACAGATTGAAGTCATCCCAAATTCCATGTTCCAACATGGAAGCAGTTCCATGAAACTTTTATAGAGACAAAACAAAGAAAGTTGTTAGTGAATAAACTTTTCAAATGCGTGGGTGGAAACATTAAACAGGTGGCGACAGGAAAGCACAGAAATCTCAGCTATAGGCCTAGGGTGCTGTCTCATGACACTCAGCATTTCAGTTGGTGTAAACAAAGGCTTTATTAAGTTAATACATTTCTTTCAATTCTTTTATCTGTTATTTACAGGATGTTAGGTCTGACATAGAGACAGGGACAGAATAGCTTTTGAGGGGGGCAAGACGGCCCAAGATAAATTGTAATTAGACTCTGAACCTACAGCATTCCAAACGCTTCACAATCACTAACATTCCAATCAGCCTTTGAAGGTCCAGTGTGTAGATGTAGGTTTTTTTTCTGGGAACTTTTGTCCACAGATTACAGATGTGTGTTGCCGTACCTGGAATTTTTTGAGGGTGCTGAAGGACAAACTCAGGTCTTATGCCTCTATGACAAAGTACTTTACCTACTGAGTCATCACCCTACCCCATAGAATCCTCGATTCTCAGCTGATGAGAGGCTTCAAGCAACTTTAGAGTGAGGAGTTCTTCCCTTCACATATCCCCATAATTATCTGTCTTTCTAGTTTGCTTCATTATGCTGTTTGTTGAAAAAACAATGAGCCTTAAGGTACTTTCTGAGACTCTTGGGAAAGTTCTACACTGTGTTCTCCAAAGGAGAATGGCTGTTCAAAAGTTAAGCAAAGAGCCGGGATGCAGCTACTGCGTCAGTTGAGTGTGGAGAGTCCAGTCTCGATAGCAGATTCAGGGAGAGTTTCATGAGCAGGTAGCATCCAGCTGCAGTGTACTGCCAAGGTTTACATGAAGGCAATGGTCCAGCTGTACCACTCCTAGAAGTCACCCCCTCTACTTCCCCCCACCAAAGTCAGCTTACTATTAAAAATACCTGCATACCCGTGCTTACCACAATAGCTATTAAAGAATCAGCCTAGGCATCAACCAGTGAATGAATGGAGAAAGAAAATATACAACCACTTACAGATACATACAGATACACCACAGACACAGAAACACAAACACACACACACACATACACACACAAACAAACACATACAGATACATACAGATACAGCACAGAGACATACACGCAGACAGACCCGCACACACGCAGACACGCACACACACAGAGATACATACAGATACACCACAGACACAGAAACACAGACACACACACATACACACACAAACAAACAGCACAGAGACATACACACAGACACATAGACACGCACACACACAGATACATACAGATACACCACAGACACAGAAACACAGACACACACACATACACACACAAACAAACACATACAGATACATACAGATACAGCACAGAGACATACACACAGACACGCACACACGCACACACGCACACACACAGAGATACATACAGATACACCACAGACACAGAAACACAGACACAGACACACATACACACACACATACAGATACACCACAGACACATACACACAGATACATACAGATACACCACAGACACAGAAACACAGACACAGACACACACACACACATACACACACATACAGATACACCACAGACACATACACACAGACAGACAGACACACACACACACACATACAGATACATACAGATATACCATAGACACATACACACAGACACAGTCACAGACACACCCATGGACACACTCACACGACACAGATATAGACACACGATACACACAGAGACACATACCCAGTCATACACACAGGCACAGAAACACAGACACATATACACAGATACAAACACAGACACATTCACAGACATACCCATGGACATACTCACAGGACACACACACAGACACATGATACACACAGAGACACATACCCAGTCATACACACAGACACAGATACATAGACACACACACAGACATAACAGAAACAGACACACAGAGACATACACCCAGACAGACACCCAAAGACACACATACACAAACACACACACACACACACACACACACACACACACACACTGAAAGATTATTTGGCCATAAATTAGGCTGTTTGCAGGAAAATGGATGACCTGGAAACCATGCTAAGCAAAGTAAGCTAGGCTCACAAATTCCAATACTGGATGTTTTCTCTTATATGTGGATTCCAGGGGAAGGAAAAGAACATGGGAAGAATAAAGAGAGTAAAAAAGACTGTTAGCGGCATGGGAAGTGAACTGAGGAGAAGAAGCAGGATAGTAGCGGATGATATGGTCAACATCATTGTATACATGGAAAATAGTATCATGAACCCTGACACTCTACATAGTTAATATACTCTAATAAAAAGTAAATAGGAAAAATGATCAGAAGGTATTGAATACGTATTGGCTTCTGACACAATTTTTATTTCAAATAAAGGGTGTGTTCATGTTAAAAAATGCCTACTGAATCCAACTAATTTCAGCAGATATTACATCAACCAAAAGGGAAAGTAAATTTGGGACTTGGGCATAGAAAAGTGATAGAAAACTTGAAGGTGGTAGAGGGGAGACTAGGAGAGGGGGAGGGTATAATAGGTAGGCTGAATCCAAACACATTATATGCATGTATGACTATCAAATAAAACATTAAAAATACTCAAGGGTAAGAGTGTTGCAGTCAAGGTTGTGCCTGTCGTCACTGGTAAACATGAAGAGCTACACGTGTTCTTCCCACCCTGCACTGCTGCTGTACTGCTGTGGAGCTACTCCTGAGGGCTTTAGCAGTTGCTTGGTTTCAGGGACCTGGGCGACACACAGCCTGCTGTGCTGGGCTGGAGAGCAAGAGATAGTATCTATCTACCCTTTTAGGTTCTGGCAGAGAGTAGGGTTCTCCCTCCTACCAATTCTCACACAATTTCGTATCCCTCAAATACAACACTAGAGAAGAGGGTCCAGGGGACAATTTTAAGTAGATGCAGGACTGGGACAGGAAGTCTGGGACATATTTAGGAGATCGCTGCAGTTTTGCAGGAAAGTCTGATAGGTTGGAGCAGATATGCAATGATTACAGATTTATAGCTGTCTGATGAATCCACTTCTGTATTAGAGCTGTATCTGGAGACCTTGACCATGACTGTGCAGATGGGAAAGTGCTCTTGAGCCAGACCTCACACATACTTTTATTCAAACAGTCTCTCCAGTGTGAACTGGGGAGCTACAACCTTAGATCTTCCCTTATCTCATCAGAGACTCTTGCCCTTTGATCCCTAGGTCTAAAGTATCTCATGCACACAGTGCCAAGCATTCTCAATTCTCGCTGCTTCCACTGAGGACACTTTTGAACACAGTGCTTTCAGCACTTTGATTTGCTAATTCAAGCACATCCATATTCATTCACTGTCTTGGGTGGAGGGCAAAGTGAGGTCCAGAGGGATCCAGGCCCAGGACACAAGTGGAGCACATGGCTCTGAGTTTCTTTACATTATGAAGAGTAGCTTTTGGGTGCAATGTTAAGTAAAAGTAAGTCCAGAGGTCATTCCTAAAACATTTATCTCAAAATCAACTGCTTTCTTATTTCCTTTAAAGCAGAGTCCTGGTTGTGTATCTGCAGAGGTCTATAGGTACTGCGATGCTGTCTTATGGGTCTTTCAGGCACTGCTGTGTAACTGGGAAGGGCCATTTGACCCCTACTTCTGAAGGCTGAGCTAAGGCAGTACTGAACTGGCCCCAGGAGGGCTGAGGAGACCACGGTTGCTTGGCTGTGGAATTTGCTCCTCCGGGGTACCCTTCAACTTGCTCCCAAAGCTAGTTAACCTAAGCCACGGAGGTGTGCCTCCTACAGCATCTCCAAAGGGCTCATGGAAGCCCCTTGGCTGCTCCTGTCATCCACTGTCTCTCTGCCAGGTGCTCCCTTGTGTGCAGCCCTAGGGGCCTGATATCACCTTAGATAGAGGTCAGGGTTCTCCCATAAAATATTAGATGCATTAAATTAAATGAAGCAGGTGTCTAGTGCCAAAAGAAAATGCTCCAAAGACTGAGGGCTGGTAGAATAGTAAAGGGTCAGGCTTAGCAGGGCTCTCCAGGGCATGTAGGATGCAAGTCTTTCCCAGGGATTTGTAATTGGAATATGTCCTTATACTCCACTGAGACATCTGCTGGCAGCCCCGAGCAAACTCTCTGGGCCTCAGCAGCTTTGATTCACCTAAAAATATAGTTTGGAATCTGCTGCCACGTTAACTGGGTAACGAATTCCGCTTTCTTTTCTATTTTTTGCACTTATCTTTCAGAAACACATTTTTCATAAGGGACCCGGATATTTAAGATTTGTGAACTAAAACTATATGGAGTGGAAGAAGAGCTGGATGTTGATTGGAAAGGACAGCATTACCCTTGGACACGCTGAGAAATCAGTCCCTGCTGTCCTCCTCTCCCTTCCAGCATCCCGCCCACAGTCCTTCCTCAGCTGATCAGGTGAAGTAGGAAAGGAGCCGCCTGGCCTGATGGGCTTGCCCGGGTTTTTTCTGACTATGCCATGGATGGTTAACACAGCGTGGAGACATAAGACTCCTGGAATAAAACTAACGGCTGACCGGACCATCCCTTGCCTCTGCCCTTTCACTGGCTACACTGGGGCATCTTTAATGCAATAGCTTCTCCTTGGTCTTTAGTTCACCAGTGTCTGGATTACAAGGAACTTCATTTCCCAGGTTGTGTTGCCTACTGGCTTCTAAGTTCCGCGGAGGAGAAGCAGTGGTGGGACAGAAGCCAGAAGCTAGCATCTTAGAAACTGCCACGTCTTCACACTATCCCCCCACGGTTCCAGCTCCTCTTACTTGTGACCCGGACCCCTCGCCTGAGCCACTGCACTTCATTCTGCAGAGCTGGCTCTCTCTGGGTAGATGTGGCTTCCCGAAGTTGCTCATTCATGGTTCGCACGTGGATTCTCAGCACTCTCATGATCTATGTGACTGACTTCCTGGGTTTTTAACTTCCATTCACGCTTAGATGTGCCTTCCAGTCACTTGCATTTGTTTTCTGCCGTTCATAACCTTTCTTCTGTATGATTGATTTTTCCAATTAATTTATTAAGGACTCCGTATAAAAAATGTTGCGTGACTTTTCTTCTGGAGCCTTGAACAAACATCTATTCCTCTATTATGGGAGTTAACTACAGGCTGACCTGGCTGATCGAGAAGACTCAAACCCTTCTTAGGATGTGGAGGAAGTTATTCTTTACTCTGTGTGGGCTTCAGTCAGGGGAAAAACCTTTGTCTAGAGAAACTGAGGCACTGACCAGAAATACATCCACGTTTTTATAGGATCTTTCACATCATCCCTTGGCAGAAATCATATTGGCGGATTTGAGACTTCCAGTACAGAAGTATATGTGCCCCGGAGGTTATTAAAGGAAATCTGAACAGTCAGCACTTTACAGAAGAAGCAGATATTTTGGGCAAGTGGGGTAACTTCCAGTAATATGCTGATGCCAGTGCAATCTTAGCTATTTTAACAAATAAGACACATGACAGCAGGTGCTTCCTGAAAGACCACTGCAAAAGGCAGCTTTTCCAAGATGCTCACAGATGCAGTTTTTGAGGTTGTCTGCCTTGTCTTATGCCAGCCTGAGACTGAGCTTAGAGAGGCCTTTATGCTTTAAATATACATAGAAGCTTCCAAAGGCCTGAGTGCCCAGCTTGGTGTTGCACGCCTTTTATCCCAATGCTCAGGGCAGAGGTAGGTAGATTTCTGTGAGTTCAAGACCAGCCTGGTCTACATAGTGAGTTCCAGTTTAGCTTGGGCTAGACAATGAAACTTTGACTCAAAAGATAGGTTGACTAGTTCAGTGGATGAATTTGCACAGAGGACATCTGGATACAAATACTTGACCGGGTAGGACTTAACATATATGACAAAATGCATGCGGTCTGGTAAGGGGATGGTGGGGGGGACATAGATGGGGGAGGGGGTCTAAATTTGATTAAGAGTTATTGTAGGAAATGCACAAAAATTCAATAAAAATATTAAAGAGAAAAAAACATGAATAAACAAACCAAAGTCCTGTTACTCCTACACATATCAATAAGCATATTTGTTATTAGGAGTACATAGGGTCTTATCAAACACATTTGTTAGTACTTATTCATCTACTTACAGAACAAAGTTTTAGTTCATTAGTTCCACATTAGGTTAATTTTCCTCGTCCAGCCCCAAATAGGGCACTGGTGACAGACCAAAGGAATGATTCTTCTCCTGTCTGACTTAGTGAGCCAGCGAGTTTATTGGGGTTACTTGTAGGAGCAGGAGCATGGGAGTCTCAAACGCAAGTGCATCATCAGAAATTCCACGTAGCATGGCTGACAGCCCATGAAAACAGAATCCTTAGAGTTGCCTGAGTAACTTTCAAGCAGTTCTACAAGTCAGAGTCTATTCTCCTAGAAGCTGCTACTGCTTACACAACTTTCGGGGAGGGGGCTTTGTGACTCTTACAAGCTTCTGGAGCTCCCTGAACCATGTAAGTTGTGTTCACTTCCTAAGTTTTAAATTTTCTTTGCTCCCCAAGTCTTATGAGAGTGTTTCCATTCAGAGGAAATAACAGCACAATGATTTTTACTTGTGTGGTTGACTTTTTCCAATTAATTTATTACAGATACTATATTAGGAATATTACTAGACATTTGTCTACAATATGAGTTGGTAACATTTTTTTTTCTTTTTTTTTTTAAATATAATTATGGGGCTGGAGAGATGACTGCTCTTTCAGAGGACCCAGGTTCCATTCCCAGCACCCACATGGTGGCTAACAACCATCTGTAACTCCAGTTCCAGGGGATCCAACTCCCTTTTCTGAACTCTGTGGACACTGTACTACATGGGTGTACTTACACACATGCAGGCAATACACTCATACACAGAAAATAAAAATAATAAATAGAATATTAAAAAATATTATTTTTACTTTGCTAGCAGTGGTTCTTATAATTTTCTTCAGCCTGTGCCAAGTTTTAAAAAAAATTGTTTCATGGAAGTGACTTTATCACTACTTTGGATGCTTTTAGAACTTCTAAGTTATTAATCATAGTTAAAATATCTTCACACATTTTAATCTTTTCATGGCTTCATTTGTTAAAACATGTAATGAATATCTAATATCCCAATATCTAATGAATAAAAACACTTGGCTTTAGCTCTATTTCTCTTACTTCTTTTTCAAACAGTTGCTTAATTATAAGGATAAAATTTATTGACTAGATCACTGCATTTATCCATTTTCTCATGCTATAACAAAAATGCCTAAAGTTGCATAGTTTATAAAAAGAGAAGGTTTATTTAGCTCACAGACCTTGGGGTTTAAAGGCATGGGATTGACATCTGCTTGGCTCTAGTGAGCACCTGTGGCAGATGGTATTGAAACAGTAGGAGACAATGGGAACACAAACAAGGCAAAATAAGAGGGATTCATGGGTCACAAAGGCTCCTTTATAAGCCATATTTACCCAGTCTTTGCTTATTGTGCAAATTAATGGGTTTCACTGTGATATTTCCACACCTGTATAAGAGCCTTTGATCACATACCCCTCCCTGCTTCTCTCTCTTTCTCCCCTAGATCCCGTATATTTCCACACAGTTCTGTTTATTTGTTTGTTTCCATGCATGAGAAAAAACATAATACTTGCCCTTCTGTTTCTGGCTAATTTTAGTTACAATGATAATCTCTTGTTCCATCCATTTTCCTGGCAATGACATGACATAATTTCATTCTTCTTCATAACTGAGAAATACCTCACCGTGTATTCACGGTGTATGTACACCACACATTCAAGAATTCCATCTGTCTGTTGATGTATATCAAAGCTGATTCCATGTCCGAGGAGCACAGTGCCATAATTTTAAACACGGATGTGTGGTGTGTATGTGGCAGGTGGACTTTGTGTTTATACCCAGAAGTGGTACAGCTGCATTGCAAGGAAGATGTAGTTTAGTTTCTTATTTTTCTTTTCATTTTCCTTTCATTTTAAGGAATATTCAAACTGTGTTTCCATAGTGGCTATTAATAGATCAACAACGTACAAGTTTATTTTTCTCCATAGCCTCAAGGTTGGGTGTTTTTATAACTTCATGGGCAGTAATGGGGGTCCTATGAAAACCAATTAAGTTTATTTTTTGAGGCAGGGTCACTATGTAGCCCTGACTGGCCTAGAACTTGCTCTATAAACCAGGCTGGCCTTTAACTCACAAGAGATCCACCTGCCTCTGCTCCCTGAGTGCTGGGATTAAAGGCGTGCATCACCATGCCAGCCCACATATTAACGTATTTTCAGATGACTGTCCCAGGACCTAATTGCCCATCCCTAAGCCCCACCTTGTGGAGGCTGTGCCTCCTCTGCACAGTGGCACCCTAAGGAGTGAGCTTCCAGCACAGAACCCTTGAAGTTCTCTCTCCCAGGACATCGGACAACAGCAGTCATCCTTCCTTGAATGACGAGAGAGGCCGCCACATGGCCTTGTAGTTTACTGTGACTATTTGTCTACTTGTCATCTGTCATTCTCCCCCCCTCTTGGCCATTACGTGAATGGAATTCTGCCTTGTATAACTTTGGAGACTGGCTTCTTTCAGGAAGCAGAGTGCATCTGAGGTTCAGCTGCATCCATGCCTGTCCTGGGATGTTGCTCCTCCTCGTGCATCAAGCCACACTCCATCCTGTGTGATTCCGGGCTGTTCAGCTGTGGGATATTTGAGTTGTTTGTAGCTTTTGATTATGTTGAGGATGAAAGTTGCTATAAACACTCAGATATTGTGTGTGTTTTTAAAGATTTATTTCTTTTGGTTTTCTGTATATGAGTGTTTGCCTTCATTAATGTACATGCACCATGAGCATGCAAGCCTGTGGAGGCCAAAAGAGGGTGTCAGATCCCCTGGAACTGGAGTTATGGATGGTTGTTAGCTGCCATGTGGGTGCTGGGAATCAATCCTGGGTCCTCTGCAAGAGCAACAACTGCTCTTAACCACTGAGCCATCTCTCCAACCCCTCACATGTAAACTTTTACGGGTGCCTAAATTTTCAGTTTTCGTAGGTAAACACCTAGGAGTGACATTACTAGTTAATAAGGTAAGAGCACATTTCACTTTTTTGTGTTTGTTATTATTTGTTTTGTTTGGGGGACAGGAGCTAGTCTTGAACTTGCTATGTAGTCAAAGCTGATACTGAACCCTTGATCCTACTGCCTCCCTCTCCCAAGTGCTAGGATTACAGGTGTGCATCATAACACCCAACTTCATGCTTCACTTTATTTAAAAAACATTGCCAAACTGTTTCTAAAGAGGTTGTGGATTTCCAGAAAGGTCGTGTTCCCACAGCAGTGTATCAAAATTCATACTAAAAGTTCAAAGCTCCAAGCAGGCAGAAGCAAGATTCAGAGTCCTGCAAATCTCTGCGTTGTCAGCAGAGGTGAGCCTGATGGTGAAGAGAGACGTTCAGCTGCAGCCAGGGCTCAGCTCTGCAGCCTGAGAGCCAGTGCTAGGGGCCTATTCAGCCACCGGCCTTTGGCCTGGAAAGACCAGGTTTCCCATTAGCTTTTGCCCATCAAGGTACAGCATGAGGGACCTCAGAAAGAAGTAACTGCGTCCCCTGGACTCCTTACTTACAGGCTGTGGGTCTGGAAATGTTGCTTTCAGCAAACAGCAGGCTCATTGTGATGATAGTCAAGTGCCCAAATCTCTTCTACGAAGATGAAATTTCTGTGATGCGAATTTTTCTTCCAGTTGTGACCTGTTTCTCCCTCTCCCCAAAGAAGCCAAACCTGGTGGTATTCTTTGCAGTCCCTTCCTGACTCTGTGGAGGAATGGATCTGGCCCAGAGGGGACACAGTTAAGTGGTTGCAAAGCCCTGTATATTAAACACTTTTGACCACTTTTAGCTCTTAAATACCTGTCTAAAAATGAGAAACGACTGTCCTTTGTCAACAAGATAAACAGTCTTGGTTGTTCCCCCATGTTAGTTGAATTATTTTTATTATACAAGTTCTAGAAACAATTAGCCATTGAGAAAATGATGATCAGCAGGAAATCATGGGCAAGCAGCCAAGACAGCCATGCTCACCCTGTTCCATCTCGGATGATCAGCAGAGTAAAGTGGCCCTGCCCTGCCAGCCCAAAGTGAGAGCCGTGAGGATCTTGTTACTCTTTGGGTCTCCTCTCTGAGGCATATAAAACTTCACACTCCATTTTACCTCCAAAGCAATTAAAGCTGTTAGAGTTTATCTTTAGCATAAAAAATAGCGACACTTTTCCAAACCATAAGAAAAACATCTGTTTGATTTAAAAGCGTCAAGCTCCATGCCCCAAAGATAAGTTGGAATCTAGAGTAAAAAAAGAAAAGCTTAAAGTAAAAAAGCATAAACATCACACATATAAAAGGTAATCAAAAGAAAGCAGTAGCTGGCTTAGAAAGTTTTACCTAGGAAATACACCTTTTCTTCACGTCCCAGTAACAGCAGGAAATAAACCTTGCTTGAAATACAGGCTGGTGCTGTGGGCCTTGCTGAGGGCCCTCAGTGATGAGCACTCTGAATCCCACAGATCCCAGGATACCTCTGGATTGTAAACTGCTTTGTGATCAGAAAAGTTATTCTAAAATTCAAGCTAATGCCTGAGATTTAAAACATTTCCCTAGGACTCCATCTGGTTTGCTGTTAGCTTTTTTGTTGCTGTTGTTACTGTGACAAAATACTCAAGAAAACACCTTTAAGAAAGAAGGGCTTATGTGGGGTCATAATTTCAGAGTCCATGATCAGTTGCTCCGTTGCTCTGAGGTAAGGCAGAACTTCATTGCGGGGAGCCTGCATTGAAACAAAACTGCTCACCTCATAGTGGA
This sequence comes from Nannospalax galili, assembly GCF_000622305.1. NCBI lineage: Eukaryota > Metazoa > Chordata > Mammalia > Rodentia > Spalacidae > Nannospalax > Nannospalax galili. The sequence goes on from NW_008341669.1 coordinate 583,053, forward strand.
CAGGAAACAGAGAGAATGAGACAGGAAGAGATCAGAGCAAGTTATAACCTGCAAAGACACACCCCTGTGACATACTTCCTCTAATCAGGCCCTCCCTCCTATTGATTCCCTCTGAATGAACTAGCCCATTGATGTTTATGTCCTCAAGTTTCAATCGCCTCTCAATGATTGTATATACTAGCTGGGGACAAAGCCTTCTATACATGGACCTTTGCAAGGACATATATGCAAACCATAATACTCTCTACTGGACAGAAGCAGAAACTGATGCAAGAGTCTATGTTAGCATAAATAGAGGAGAAAACATTATGTCATTCCAAGAGAGAGATTCAAGGCAAAGCTAAGATGCTATTTTGCTCCTACATTTCTGTACACAGGCTCTAATTTTAGTATTTTCTTAAAATTTTATTCATTTATTTTTATTTTATGTGAATGGGTGTTTTGCCTACGTGTAGGTAAGTGTTCCATGTTGTGCATTCAGGCTTGTGGATTAGACATCATGCCCTCTAGTCTAATCCAACCCTCACCATTGGATTTGGACTAAAGTCATTATATGACTTCTACCTTTATTTTATTTTTTATTTTTTAAATTGGGACAGAAAGGGTTTATTTAGCTTATATCTTTCAGGTCACAGTTCATCACTGAGGGAGCCCAAGGTAGGAACTCAGGGCAGGAACCTGGAGGCAGAAGCTGGAGCACAGGCCACGGAGGAATTCTGCTTACTGGCTTTTCTTCCTGGTCCCTGATCAACCTGCTTTGTTATACAATATAGGCCCAACTTCCCACAGATGATATCACCCATAGTGGGCTGGGCCCTCCAACATCACTCAGTAATCAAGAAGATGTCCCACAGACATGACCACAGGCCAGTCTAATGGAGGCAATTCACCAACTGAGTCTCCCTCTACCCAAGTGTGTCAAGTTGACAGCTAAAACTATCCAGCATAATTGACCCATTGAGAACTTGACATAAAAATACATCACTATTAAACCACAACCTTTCCATTTCTTGTCCACAAGATATGATGCTAACAATATCACAACATAAAACAATACAACCTTAAAAGTCCTACAGTCCTTAAAAAATCCAAACACTTAGCTGGGTGTGGTGGCGCATGCCTGTAGTCCCAGTACTTGGGAGGCAGAGGCAGGCGGATCTCTGTGAGTTCAAGGCCAGCCTAGTCTACATAGTGAGTTCCAGGACAGCTGGGGCTACAGGGAGACTGCTTCAAAAAGTCAAAAAAAAAAAAAAAAAATCCAAACACTTAAAAGTCCATAGTCTCTTTTAAAAGTCTCTTAACCGTGGGCTCCTATAAAATCCAAAACAAGTACTGTCTTATTTCAAAGTGAAGAATCGGGCACACCTAACCAAAACTCGGTCCAGCAAAATAACTCAAGACTGGACATCTGGAATTCACTCATGATCTTCTGGGCTCCAAAGGGTTCGGGCAGCTCCACTGCTCTGACTCTGCAGTCCACAGCACACACAGCTCGTCTCTCAGACCCAGGCCAGCTCCATTCCACATCTACTGCTGTCCTTGGTGGTCGTCCCATGGTCCTGGAATCTCCAAAAAGCTGGGGTCTCCACTGAAACTGAGGCCACACCTTCACCAATGGCTTTTTCTTGCCTCTTGGGGTACAAAGCCTCAGATTTTATCCATGACCCCTTCAGTCCTGGGGTCTTCGCTGCAACTGAAGCTGCACTTTCACCTATGGCCTTTCCTGACCTCTCAGGGTGCCAAGTCTCAGCTGCTCTCTGTGACCCCTTCACAACTTTCAAACCAGAACCATGTCGGAGACTCTCACACATTACCAGGTCCTGCTTCCAGCTTGAGATGGAGGCTCAGATCCCTCTGGACCATAGCTGACCCTGAGGAAATACTTCCCAAAAGATTTTGCCACAGTGATGCCTGAAGTGAAACCCCTGTTTAACTGGGACAATTGATGCTGGTTAGCTGGGACTGAAAAATCAGCTGTAACTATCAAGAGACAGGCATCACTGTCTTCTTAATCACAGCTGATTCTTCAGCTCCAGCTGACAGAACGTAACAGATTCTCAATTCAAGATATCACACAAACAGCCCTGATAGTCTCTGCTTCCCTTTGAAGCTTCACAAGCCAGGCCTCCATCGTCCACAATTTTTTTAGCGTAACTGTTCTAAGCTCCACAACATGCTCTAAGTGCTCAATAGCCTTCCCAGCCCAAAGTTCCAAACACTTTCACAATCCTCCCCAAAACACTAAGGTCTGGTCTGTCACATCAGTACCCCACGATTTGGGTACCAATTTCTGTTCTAGCTTGTTTCTCCATTGCTATGACAAAACACTGTGATCATGACCAACTTGAGGAGGAAAGGGTTTATTTAGTTTACATCTTCCAGGTCACAGTTCATCACTGAGGGAGCCCAAGGTAGGAATTCAGGGCAGGAACCTGGAGGCAGGAGCTGGAGCACAGGCCATGGAGGAATGCTGCTTACTAGCTTGCTTTGTTCCTTCTACCTTTAAAATTAATAAACTTTAGTTTTTTGATTAAAATTTTATTATTTTTATTTTATGTGTATGAATGTATTGCCTGCGTGTATGTAAGTGCACCCATGTCCCTGTCCTGCAATGCCCACAGAGGTCAGAAAAGGTTGTTGGAGTCCCTGGATCTGGAGTTATGGACAGTTGTTAGTAGCCGTGTGGGTACTGGGAACCAAACGTGGGTCCTCTGCAAGAGCAGCCAGTGCTCTTAACCACTGAACCATCTTCTATCCCTGTGAACCATTTTCTAAGATGTCTTGGGAAGTCTTCATTAGTTGTGAATAAACTTTATTTTTAAGAGCAGTTTTATATTCGCAATAAAACTGCAGAGACTGTGTAATGGATCTCCATGTCCACCTGCCCTAAACAAGCAGAACCTCCACTCTATCCACAGCCTCCACTCAGCCTGTCTGTTACAGTTGATAAACTAATGTTAACACGTCATTATCACCTGAAGCCCACAGTTTGCAGTAGAGTCCACTTGGGGGCTGTGAATTCTTTGGATTTTGACAAATGTATGGTGATATATAACCACTATTGTGGTATGGTCCAGAAAAGTTTCACTGCCCTAAAGATCTCTGTGCCCCACCAATTCCTCCTTCCTAACCACAAAGCCCCCACAACATCCACTAATCTTTTCACTGCCCTGTAGGTTTCTCCCATAGGTAATTTCCTTTCAAGGTATCTTCTTCCTAAGTACCAATGTATCCATGCAACAAATGTAGTGAGTTTCACCTAAGAGGCTTCTTCAGGAACATTCTGTTTCTAGTCCTCCTATTAAGCTCACTTAGAAAGAATTAAAATTATTCGGGCCAGCAAGATGACTCAGTGGGTAAAGGAGCTTGCCACTAAGCCTAAGGACCTGAGTGTAATCCCTGGAAACCAGATTGTGGAAGGAGAAAATTAGACTCCTGCAAGTTGTTCTCTGACCTCCACACATGCACTGTTACATGAATGCTCTGACTTCCACATGTGTACTGTGTTACATGTGTGCTCTGGCCTCCACACATGTACTATGCTACATGTGTGCATGTATGCACACACAGAATAAATAGCTGTATTTGGTGGTTCACGCCTGTAATGTTGGCCCTCTGGAAGCTGAGGTGAGGGTACAAGGCTGCTTTGGGCTGTATAAGATTCTGCCTGAAAAAAAAAAAAAAAGCAAACAAAAAGTAAAACATCTTAATCCATGTTCACCTTCCCCACTAGACCCTAGGCTCCAGGATGAAGGCTATTCCCACATGATTTACTGATCCTTTTCAGTTAGTGTACAAACACCATCCAATGGGCAGTTGCTAAGGGTCTGCGGAAGAGATGCCGGAGCTGTTAGAGGGACCTGTCTTTACTTAGGGGGTCCGGCTTCCATTGAGTCACTTAACGTCCAGTGGGGAAAAGAAAGATAAGCCAAAATATCGAGGGTCAGCGACCACTTTGACTAGGGGTCAAAGTCACTTTGAAGAGTGCCATGTCTCTCTTTGAAGGAGGAGGTGGATCCTTCTCAACCCAAACCAGCTGGGTTGGCAACTCTGCTCTCCGACCTCACCTTCCAGGACTGGGTTAGAAACATAAGAGCCAGTTGCGGGCACTTAGAATGTTTTAAATTCACCTCTCTGAATGAGCTCTTAAACTATTTACATCAGAGATTCTGATTAAATTTGCCTTTCTAGACCTGTAATTACCTATCAGTCAATCAATCACATGCTACACTATTCAGACTAATTGCTGATTGAGCCTGATTTTCAATCACTGGTCTTCTACCAGAAATTGCTACAATATGTGTGTGTGTCGGGGGGTGGTAATGGAAAGGGGGAAAGGAAACACTGCATGTTCTCTCTAATATGTAGAGCCTAGATTATGTGTGTGTGTGTGACATGAAAGCAGTAGGGGGACTGTTTGGAGGAGGGACAAGAGCACTTGGAGTTTCATCTATTTTCGGCAAATGATATGTCATCTTTGTCGCTGAAGAAATCTCCATTATACATATAAACCATATTTTCTTACCCATTTATCTGTTGATGAACACCTAGGCTGATTCTGTATCTTAGCTATTGTGAAAAGTGCTGCAATAAAAGCGGATGTAAAATTGTCACTACTGGATGCTGACTTCGATTTCCTCAGGTATTTACCCATGAGCGGAAAAGCTGGATCATATAGAAGCACTGTTTGTAATTTTCTGAGGAAGCCCCACTCAAGTTTCCGTAGTGGCATTCCCACAAAAGAAATGTATTTATGCATATTCACCAGCATTTTTGCATTTGCTTTCTGAGAGGAGAGAGAGAGAGAGAGAGAGAGAGAGAGAGAGAGAGAGAGGTGTATGTGTGATGTATACATGTGCAGATGCACATTCATGCTGAGGTCTAGAGGAGTCAGGTGTCCTGCTTTAACCCTCTGCCTAACTCCCCAAATATGAGGCTTAGTTGGCAGTCAGCAAGCCCTAGAGAGCCTCTTGTCTCCACCCTCCACAGAGCTGGGGTTACAGATGCATGCATGAACCATGTCCGGCTTCTCATATGGGGCTGGGATCCAAACAGGTCCCTGTGCTCACGCAGCAAGTGATCTCACCCACTAAGTCATGTCTCCAGCCCTGTTTTTTACTTTTCTTGATGTTAGCCACTCTGACAGGGGTGGGATGGAATCTCCAATGCTCATTTCTAAGAGAAAGCTTCCATAGGCCACAGGAATCCATAGTTCATCTGGACTGACTCACTCTAGAAACCTCCCAGCTGCCTCTGGACCATCACTGAGCTGCTTCCCTGCATGTCTGAGGCCTGGGGAGACATGAAGAAAACTGTCTTTAGATAAACATTTAGTATATAGGAGAATGTTTGAAACCAGTGGTATCAAGCAATGACTACAGCAAGTTTCAGGCCAGGAAGAGGTGCTGATGTTGGATACAGGGATCTAGACCACTATGACTTTATCACTGGAGCTTACCACCAAACAGGTCATTTAACTGAGGTGGTGAGGAGGTAAATCATAATTTGAGGGTGATGATGCCGGATGTGGGCTGGCAACCTTGGAGACCAGTGCCAACAAGATAGGATTGCTCTCTCTGACTCTAGGCACTGGTTTTTTGCTGTTGTTCGTTGAGATTGAAAAGTCAAAAGCTGCGTAGAGAGTGTAGTGGGTTGTATTGAGCCTAGATCACGACGTGTGAAATTTTGATTAACTTACTGTGTAATTAGAACCAAGCCTCTTGCTTACATTGGCTCTCAATGTGCCTATTTGGGAAATGAAATTCTAAAGTTGGGCTGATGTCCTTGGAGAACTACTGTCAAGATGGATGGTGCCTTGACTTGACACCCTGGGAAACTCACAGAAGGAGGGATCAGAAAGAAGGGATGGGGGTGGAGTTACCCAGGCCTGTCAGCAGCTGGTGTCACCGTTAGGCAATGACTCAGCAAGTCTGCCCTCTATGCCTTCAAAGATTGTGCTTTTATTTAACCAAACAGTAGATATTCCAGGTCTATTTTGACTTATCCATGGAACCACTGTGAGAAATGACCCCGCCTTTTTTCTTGAGTGTGGAATTCAGTCTGATGTTCTTCACTCACAGTCTACTTTTTCTGCCACAGCTGCTCTGAGGGGAGGAAAGTGAAATATAATTAACTTTTTAATTGAAGCATTAAATGAAAGAGGTGCTCTAATTATTCATTATTACTGTATGCAGTGTTCCCAGAAGCTATCAATTTACTTAGTTTGGGGAATAGGAGATTTCAAATGAACACTGTGGGCACACTGAAACTAAAATATTTATTTAGAAATATTACCAGAGTGGCACAAGATTAGGTCATAGAAAGTGTCAGACCGAACCTGTTTACTCATTTCTGCCCCCGAGTTCAAATCAGAGACCCAAACCAGGATAAGTGCTTTCATTTTTTCATTCATTCACTCGTTAACTCTTCAGTGCCTGGAGTGTGGCTGGCTGGGACCCTCGTACACTGTCTGGGCATCAGTTTGCTAAGATGATGGAGATAATCAGAAATCGCTCCCTTAGAAGGTTGCTTTAAGGGGCTGGGAAGATGGCTCAGCAGTTAACGCTGGCTGTTCTTCCAGAAGACCTGGGTTCAAACCCAGGATCCACATGGCAGCTAATAACTGTCCATAACTCCAGTTCCGGGGGATCTGTCAGCCTCTTCTATCCTCCGTGGGCATTGCATGACTCTGGTGCACTTACCTACATGCAGGCGATACACATAAAAGAAAACAACTAAAAAAGAATTTTTTAAAAAAAGAAGGTTGCTTTAAGGATTAAGCAGAAGGGTGCTGGTCTAGAGCTCAGTCTTATTTCTGGCAGGCGATATGCTTGAGCGGATGCCGTGGCCAGCTTGCTATGCTGTACATCCTTCTCCGCCTTCCGTGGCTTTGTGCCCCAGACCACACCTTTCTCCACCATAAATCTCAGCTCAGTGGGTAAGTCAGAATAATTCTTTGCCCTTTTTTGTTTACTTTCTTTTTCTGAGAATTTCATATATGAGTACATTGTGTTGACAGCTTTTCCATCCCTCCCTCTCCCCTTCCAACTCCTCCTATGTTCCACCCCATTCTCACTCAAGTTCATGACCTCTTATTATTATTATTATTGTTACACATGCATGCACACATGAGCCCATTTAGTGTTGCTCATATGTATATGTGTTTAGGCCTGACCACTCAGAACTGGATAACCTATCAGGGGTCATCCCTGAAGAAAACTGATTCTCCCTTTCTCAGCGGCCATTGATTGCCTGCAGTTCATCTAGCGATGGGGCCCTGTGAGCGTTCTCCTATCCATTCTGGCATGTCAACTTGGTGTGTACATATGCAGGTCTTGTTTAGGAAGCCATATTGTTGAGATTGCCTGGGTGCTGCTGCCCTATCATGTCTAGAAGACACTATCTAGCAACAGGCATCCTGGTCCTCTGACTCTTACAGTCTTTCTGCCCCTTCTTCAATGTTCTCCAAGCCTTAGGTGTAGGGGTGTTGTAGATGTGCCAGTTGGGGCTGTGCACCCCATGGTCACTCATCCTCTGCACTTGGCCAGTTGTGGATGCCTGTATTAGCCTTTGTCTGCTACAAAAGGAAGCCTCTTTGATGAAGGGTGAGAGCTAGATTTATTTGTGGGTCTAAGCATAAGTATTTAGAATACAGTTAGAAATTATATTAACTTATGAAAATGGCAGTAGTAGGTTCTCTGCTAGGGCCCATGACCTCTCCAGTCACAAGTAGTTGGGTAGATTTACAGTACCAGGCATGAATCCCTTCCTACTGAGTAGGCCTTAAATCCAATTAGATAGCTGCTAGCTACCCCCAAGATAAAAGTGCTACTATCACACCACTGGGGATTTCTTGATTGGCTGGTCATTTTTGTGGTTCACAGGCTTTACAGGTAGGAAAAGATCATTGATTATTTTTCTCCCTTGGCAGCTAACGTAGCACCCTCTGGTATTGTGAGAGCTAGCCCTCGGGGAGGCTTCCAGATCAGGATCAGCTTGAGTCCTTCAAGTCCTGTATCTGAAGTACATGGTACCTTCAGCAATGAAGTCTTACCTTCAAATCTTGGGAAGCAAACACAGCCAATGACAATCACCTACGTTGTTTGGGGGATCTCTTGGATTCCTGACGAACAACTCAAAGGGAGATTTCCCATCTGGCACTGAGGCTTTTGTTAGGTAGTCTATAGCTCCTGTGGGGAGCATTACCCCCTCTGTAGGGTGGCTCCATTTAAACTATATATGTATATATATTAGATATGTATTTTGAAGTAAGCTCATAAAATGTTTCCCTGTAGCATTTTCAAACATCCTTACTGTTTTCCCTCCTTCTCTTCTCCTCTTATTACCCTTCCTTCCTCTCTGCAGTTAAGACATTCCCCCCACTTTTCCCCGTCTCCCCCTTCACAGTGCCTGTGTCCTACTATCCCCCTCCTTCCCCAATGGTCCCTCTCGAGGATCCAGAATAAGAGGGAACATATGTTGCTTCCTCTCTGGGTCTGGATTTCTTCATTCACTGCAATAGTTTCCAGTTCCACCCATTTACCTTTAAATTTCATGATTCTATTTTTCTCTTCTCTCTTTTCTATAGAGTCAATTATTAAGGTGCAAAGATTTATTTTTTAAAAAGGTACTTTCAAAATGCCACATATGCAGCAAGCAAACTACGGAAGCATGCGAACCAGGAACAGTGGTGGAAGCACCGAAGAGCCGTATGAGCCAAGATGCTCCCCAGTCCATTGCAAGCCTTAATCGCAACCTTGTCAGCAGCAGAATGTAATACAATATAGGTCACACCACTCCTTTGAGCTCTGTCTACATTATCCCTGGGAGAAAACAAGGTATCGGAACTAACAGAAGACTCACTCAGTTTGTGGATCCCCTTCTTCACCTCGGTGAGTAACTCAGGGACTTCCTTGAAGGGTACCTTCTACTTCAAGTCTTTACCCTTACCAGTGCTGCTAGTTCCATATTAATCAATGGCACTGCAGACTTCCGCTCTCTTCGTTCTGTCTTTAAACTTCATAGAAAGTAGTCATGGATGTACAAAGCCCCCAAGAGTTTGCCTTATTTCCTGCAGGGCCTGTTACAGTGTATCTGAGACTGCTGTCCTGCTGACGCCTGTAACATGCCCATTCTTGGCACAGCACAGCCACGGTGGCTACAATGAGGTCTCTGAGGGCAGACTCCGGCAGATCTTTGTTCTTGGTAACAACATTGCTGAACAATGACTTGTCAATGACACCGTTATTTCTCTTCTCGTTTAAACAAAGACAAGTGTCCGTATTTCATTTTTGTCTGGTTTATAGGACATCTGAACACAGTAGTTTCCTTTTACCTTTTTATTATTTTCAAGGCTTCTTCTTCATATCCTGGGGCAACAGTGCCATCCAACACTCTCCTGGAGACAATGGAGACAGTTTTTGTAGTCCTGACATCACAGATGTCAGATAATACAACAAAATCAACAAATGAAGACATCCTATCCACCCTCTTTGCTCTTGCATATGCAGTGGATGTAGGCATGTGGGTCGGGTAGAGGTCACAGGCCATGTAGTGTCTGGCCTCATTGTCTCTGAGAAGGCACAGGTGGAACGTCTAAAGCTTCTTTGCATTTCTTTACCAGCTGCCTGGCATTCAAAGCATCACAGGCTTATGAATCCTGTTGATACATCAAGAACTGTGATGGGTACTTGGGCTTTAGTGTATACAGCTGGGCAGGAGTCTGATCTGGGTTCATTCCATACCTCAAGGGCATCTGTGAGATTCCTTTACTGTATGTTTCCTGAAGTAATCTGAAATTGCTTCATCATATTCTGTAGTATGAGTAAATGCCTTCAAAGCTAAGTGATATCTGGTCTCCAAGGAGGTGTCCTCACCGTCAGAGCCCTGCATCTCTGTGGACACTGCCACATAGTCCTCTGCTTCACATACGACTGTCACAGGAGCATGGTTTTGGGCTGCAGCTTCTCAACAAGGTTACCCCACCAATGTCACTTTGATCAACAGCTACCTCAACAGCTGTGCAGTGCCCGTAGAGGCCAGAAGAGGGCATTAGATTGCCTGGAACTGGAGTTATGGGCAGCTGTTAGTCACCATGTGGGTTCTGGGAACCAAACCCAGGTCCTCTGCAGGATCAGTCAGAGTTTTAACCACTGGGCCACCTCTTCAGTCCCATCCTCATAATTTTATTTAACCATATCTTTGTGTTTTCTTAGATTTCAGTCAGAAGTTTATTTCTACCCTCTTTAAGATCATTCAAATGTTTGTTCAAGTCTTCTTTAAACTTTTTGTGTGCTCTGTTTATATTTGCAATTGTTCATTTAAAATTCTGTGTCCTGAGATTCATCCAGGTAATTCTCATTGTAGAACTTTTTATAGGTCTAGTTATGCTATTTTTGGAGCAGAGGGGGACTATTATTTTGCCCTTTTCCATTTTGTCTATTCCATTTACAAGTTTGAAAGTACTTTGTTGAGAACTTTTCCATATTCATCATTCATCAGGGATAGTAACTTTTAGTTTTCCTTTTGTTGTTGTTGTATTGCTTGTGTTCCTGCTGTGTGACTTGGGCATGGAGCTTTGCTTCATTGGTTGTGTGTCTGATATGAAATTCTAGGCTGCCTCTGTTGAATGGAAGTTTTGTTCTTTTTTATGCTGCCAAAACTTGGTTGGTTTTAGATCTGGTATGGAGAGTTTGAAGGTAGTAGGTCAGATATTCCATTTTCTTTTGAAATATATACACAATATTTGAAATAAGTATTTACCATCAATCAGTCACCTTGAATTCCAGAAGCATCAGGTCTGATCAGGAAGCACCTGGTGACAGACGTCAGACTTACCAGTTATTTAATTCTGCCCAACAAGGACATATCTTATTTAGAAATTCTTTGGCTGGAATGAGCAGAAAAACAGAATAATTTTTTTTGGTCTTTTTGAAGCAGGGTCTCCCTGTAGCCCCAGCTGTCCAGGAACTCACTATGTAGACCAGGCTGGCCTTGAACTCACAGAGATCCACCTGCCTCTGCCTCCCAAGTGCTGGGATTAAAGGCATGAACCACCACTCCTAGCCAGAATAGTATTTTTAAAAAATGATTTCTTCAAAAGCTACAGGGATTATTCACGGGGCCTATAGCGGCTATAATAGGACTTTCCATCTTCCCCTTTTCTTTATAACATATGATCTCCTACAACCTGCCCCTGTCCTTGGCTGTTCTTTTCTTTTCTAGCTCCTTCCTATAATTCAAATCAAGTTCTCCTTGTCCTCAGGGAGGTCACACTTGGCCATCCGTTCTACACGGTGCCCTCACCATTCCATCCCCGTCTGTGACATCAGCGTGCCCTATCTGCTTCAAACACTCTGTACTACTGTAATCAGTAGGTTAGAAAATGAGATGTGGCTCACTGATGACACCAAAGGAAGGAGAGCAGAGGAAAGGTTAAGCCAACTTCAATGGGGTACACACCTCAAAGTACACAGTGAGGAAGAAGAACAACTGGGAGAAAACCAGCTGCCCCAAGTCTCCCTTCAATGTTGCTTTTACTGAAGATTAAAATGAGATCACGGTCTCCATCTTATGAAGCAGGCTTTAAATCCAATTAGAAAGTGGTTGGTGACATCCATAATATTTGTGCCATTATTGCAACAGACTTTGTATCTCCCCAGGACAATTATTGTTGAAACACACAGGAGTCACAACTGGGTAAGATTAATAATTTTTTCTTCTGGTACCATGCACAGTACCTTTCTACACTATGAAAGCCAGCCAGTAGTGAAGAAGTTTTATAAGCAATACAAACATCAAGTCAGCTTGATTTTCCCTCATTTTTACAATGACTCATGTAGGTAGTGTATTCAGCAAGGGTTTCAACACTAAAGGTCTTAGCATATGTGACAGAATGCATGAAATATGGTAGGCAGGCTATGAGGGGAAGGGGAGGTCTAAATACGATTAAGATAATTGCATGAATGCACAAAAATTCAATAAAATATATTGAAAAGAATTTCATTTTTGCTAATTTCATACAATATATTTTTATCTTTTTGGATATCCTACCTACACTCCATCCAATTTTATGTACTCAATCATATATATTAAGACTTATAGAGTCAAATTTGTTTTCCCAAATGTTCTGACATGTGGGTCAATCCACTGGAGGCTGTTTGCACCTCTCTTGGTTACCCACCAGAACTTGACAGTCAGTGCTGATTTTTAATTGGAGACACTGGGGTGATTCCAACTCAGTGGTAACTGAGAATGCAGGCCAACATGACTCCAGACTGGGTCTATGCATAGAAAGGTGGTGCAGGGCAAGGGATCTGGGTCAGACTCACTGAGTGAATCTCTGAGTATAACTTCCATCTGGGCCTGGGCATGGAGGGATACAGAGGACACTAGAGAACACATTCAGGTGTGACTGCTGGATAGACCTGGGCATGGAGGGGTGATAGGCAAGGACCTGTGCTAACTCACCTGGTGGGCACACATGAGTTCAACGCTGGCTGGTTCTTGGTGTGAGAGATGGCATGGGCAGGGATCTGGGGTCTCACTTGAGTGTGACTCTGACTCGGCCTAGGCATCAGTTTTCTCTTTCTTGAACTTCTAGATCATTTCTGTAATAGTTTTGACCTATCAGTTATTCAGTTCTGCCTAGTATTACGGAAAGGGCTTATCTTGCTTAGAAATTCTTTGGCTGGAATGAGCAGAAAATCAGAATAGCTTTTTTTCTTCTTCCTTTTTTAAAGAAAGATTTCTTAGAAAGGTACAGGGATTATTCACGGGGCCTATAGCGGCTATAATAGGACTTTCCATCTTCCCCTTTTCTTTATAACATATGATCTCCTACAACCTGCCCCTGTCCTTGGCTGTTCTTTTCTTGTCTAGCTCCTTCCTATAATTCAAACCAAGTTCTCCTTGTCCTCAGGGAGGTCACACTTGGCCATCCATTCTACACGGTGCCCTCACCATTCCATCCCTGTCTGTGACATCAGCGTGCCCTATCTGCTTCAAACACTCTGTACTACTGTAATCAGTAGGTTAGAAAACGAGATGTGGCTCACTGGCAGAGTGCTTGCCTGGCATGCAGCAAGGACCTGGGCTCCATCCACAGTGTCATCTGTTACCTTTTCTCCTGTCCTGCTGCTCCAAGAAAGTCCCTTGCAGATACTTCATTACTTAGCATACAGAACCCGAACGGTCCCTCATCCAGACAATGCATGTAGAGTGGTTGACCTGTGCTTTGCTTTCTAATTTCTTATTACTTCTAAAATTTCTAATTTATTTATTTTCAATTGGCATATAATTCCTACCTTTGTGGGGCATAATGTGGTGCTTTGGTCTATGTATATAAATTGTAGGATAATTTAATGACACTAATTAACACTGTCATCATCTCAACCACTAATGTGTCTTTTAAAAAAAATTATTTTATGTGTATGAGTGTATTGCCTGCATGTAGGTAGGCGCACCATGTTTTGCAAAGCCTGTGGAGGCCAGAGGAGCGCAACAGATCCCCCAGAACTAGAGTTACAGATGGTTGTTAGCCACCATATGGGTGCTGGGAATCGAACCCAGGTCCTCTGCAAGAGCAGTCAGTGCTCTTAACTGGTGAGCCATCTCTCCAGCCCCTTCAGTGACTGTTTTCACATTTATGTTCTTTGTGTATGTGTGTGTGCGTGTATGTGCGCACACACATCTGCATCCATGTGTGCCACAGTGTACACGTGGATGTCAAAGGTTAAAGTAGCCCATGCTCTTAACCACTGAGCAATCTTGCCAGTCCCCCAGTGAGACCATTTTTTCTGTGGTGAGAACGTTGATTGATATATATACACACATATATATGCAAATATATTCTTTTAAAAAATTTGAAATACGCATCATTATTCTGACCACTATGTTCTGCAATAAATCACTAAAATGTATTCCTCCAATAACTGAAACCCTGTGACCGAACATATCCCACTTTCCCATCTCTCTGCTACCCCACCTATCTATCTTCTGCTTTAATTAGATCAACTTTATCTTTTAGATTCCACATTCTGGAGAGATCACATAGTATTTGTCTTCCTGTATCTGGTTTACTTAGCATAAAGTCCTTCAGTTCTATCCCATATTGTCGTAAGTGGCAGGATTTCCTTCTTTTATGGTTGAATAGTGTTCCACTATGTGTAAGTATGACATTTTCTTCATCCATTCATCCACTGAGAGATGTTTAGGTAGCTTCCATGTCTTATACCTGGGTTAGCGCGCAAAGCATCCATCTCATGTTATCACTTGCTGTGCTGTATTTTGACAAATGGATACTTCTGTGGATATGTTCATTATTATGTTGATGGCTTTTAGATGGTTTCTCATTTTTCTTCTTTTTCAAATTGTGCAGATATCATTTGCTTTAGGCAGCCATCTTTGTGCCCATGACTGGGAAAAGTATTAAGAATCACCAGGAAAGAGCTGAGAATCAAAGCCATTACATCAACCTCATTTCCCCAAACTGTGCATGTCTCCAAATACTGGAGTCTTTTTTTGGGCCTTCTAGGCTCAGCTAGGGGGAATCATCCATAATGATCACTTGAAGTTTCTAGGTGAGAGAGTTCTTTACCTGAAAACAGTAGAGATTTGTTCTGTTTAGTGGGAGGCCTTGAGGTCATGAGTCATGTCCTTGAAGAGAAGTGTGGGACTCCAAACCCTCTGCTTTGCCTTTTGATCCTGACTATGATGTGGGTGGTTTTTTTCTACCGCACATTCCCATCACCATGTGCTGTTTCACCACAGACCAAAAACCACAGGGCCAAGTGATCATGGTCACCCAAAACTGTGTGACAAAACAAATCAGCTCTTTATATTGTTTAAATTATCTAAGATACATTGTTCTAGTGACAGAAAGCTGACTAACACACATAAAGGGACAGGTCCGAATTTGGGACTTCAGCTCCATGATTTCTGCTTCCCTCTTCTGGTATCCCAGACACTCAAATATTCTTGCTGGCTCTTAGATATATTAGGATGTCTTCTTATTGCAGAAACTTTGATTTCACTATCCTGCAGAGCTTTGCTAAGGCTGGCTCTTCCTCATCCTTCAGGACTTGGCTCAGAGCCCTCCTAAGAGCAGCATTTCTGACCTTCATTGAGATGGATCCACTCTTTTCCAGGACCTTCCAGCCCATTGGACTCAGATTGTTGACACACTGCCATGTTCCATGTCCAACACAGGTCTCCAGTCTGGTGTAGGGTGGGTCCTCAGTGAATAGACAACAAGTTCCCAGCCTGAGAGCTTCAAGCCCTGTAATTTCTCTTTCTTAATGTCAGTATCCCATCTGTCTAGAGACAAGTGCTGTTTGGGTTAAGGACTCCTAGGGAACCATTTCCTTTGGTCCTGCTTTGACTTCTCTCTGGCTTGCTCAATTTTTAATACTGTGTTCTACCTTGAGACTGTCACCATTTTGTGCCCGAGTTCTCAGACAGACCCAGAACCTGCACCTGTTCTTCTCCTGTATCTCAGGCCTCCCTATGCTGGAATCCTGGCCTAGACTCTGGCCAGAAATCATCTATTTACCTTACCCTGGCCTGTCTATGGTATAGGTTCCTGTACCGTGTCTACTGACTGCCCCTCAACCCCCTCAGGTCAGCCTAATTGCCTACAGGGGCCTTTCCCGACTGCCTCAGCCCAGGCTAACCTCTTCTTTGGATCTCTCAGTCCTGGTTCTGCTTCGATGACAGTGGCATAAAAAATAAGCCCCAGACTCTTCTTAACTAGGCAGATAGAGTTCCTAGGGAATGGAGGACTCCAGGAATCACTGCTGTCTTCTGGCTGATGGAGGAAGGATTTTAGAGTCCTAGTTTCCAGCCCTGGTACCCAATACCTTCTTAAAGTCAGAGACTCCTTTAGATGATAAAGGCTTCTTAGATAAAGGCCGGAGCACTGAGCATGTGAATTTCCTTTCTTTAGACCCCTGCCGCTCTGTGAAGGGGACTGCTGCATAACCGGTACTAGTAAACACTTGTTGATAATGAGCATTAAGGTAAACAAAGCAAAGGCCCTCCCTAGCCCTGCTTGCTTTTATTAAAGGCCAGCAGAAAAATTATGGAGGCTCCCCACATCTACGAGCATTCTCTTTCCTGTCACTCGTCTGGATGTACTGCACAGTTTTAATGTAATTAATCTCAATAGACGTGAGGGAAAATGGCTCTGTGCTCTTGGGCTTCTGCAGACTTTAAAACGACCCTTAGCCTTCCTTACTGCAAAAACAGGGTAACTGGTTGAAACCAACAGGGTACTATATGGGAAGTCAATTAGAATATTCCTAATAGCCAATTAGGTGAGATGCTTTATTACAAAGTCTTCCTGAGCCCAGTACTGTTCATATCCAGCAGAACACCACCACTGCTCCCATTCAGTGGGGGAGAAGAATCTGAATTCAGTGGACCACAGCCTGGCAAAACAGAATCCCAGCCTAGAGGCCCAGGAAGGCTGTTGGAGAGATGGTCAGTTGGAGAGCTCAGTTCAGTGTCATCACATTGGTTCTTAGCATTTTCCTAATGATTGAACTTTTTATTTCCTACACATATCTGTTGGCCACTTGTGTGCTTTGTTTTGGGAAATGTCTGTGCAGCTCCTTAGCCCATTCTATTTTTTCACTTTTCTTACTAAAGCAAGCTCCTTATATGTTCTTGAGTATTAACCTCCCAGCAGATTTAGCATTCTAAAATCTGCAGGATGTCCCTTCTCTCTACAGCTCATTTTCTTTGTTGTGTGGGGCTTTTTACGTCTGATTTGTCAATTTCATGCTTTGTCCCCTGTATATATGATGTCACAACCAGTAAATCGTAGCCCAAAGCTACTACCTGGAAGCATTTCTGTTTTTTTTTTTCCCCCAGTATTTTCATAGTTTCCAGTCTTACATGTAAGTCTTTAATACATTTTACATTGATTTTTTTGTAGCTAGTGAAAAACATTGCTCTAAATTCATTCTTCTGCATGAGGGTAGCCAGTTCTGGGCACTGTTGATTGAAGACACTCTCTGTCCCCAGTTGTCTGCTCCTCTGTGAAAAATGTGCTGTTACAAGGAAAGAGGAGGCAGGGAAAGAATGCAGTTCATCGACTGGGAACAAAATATAATGGCATAGATGTATGAAGATGCTGTAATGAAACCCATCCATCGGTGTGCTAAGTTAAATAACTTAAAAAGTACTGTGTGCATATGTGAAATCATCTAAGAAAGATTTTTAATGAATTAAAAAAATACAAAAAAGAAAAAAATTAAAATCTGCTGGTTGCTGGTTGCAAATGCTTTTGATTATTCTTTTCCTCTGGTCTGGCTGCCTGTTGCCATGCCAGTGCCATGCTGTTCTCTTTATCATAGCTTTGTAGTATATTATGAGGTCTGGTGATGTGATGCCTCCAGATTTGTTAGTTTTGCATAAGATTACTTTGCTATTCAAAGTTCTTTGTGGGTCCATATAAATTTCAAGGTTTTTTTTTTTTATTTAGCCATAGGGCTATAATCAAAAGAGAAGAATTTTAATATTTTTATCATAAGAAGTGTCAAGAGTTTAATGTGATAGATTATTAAATATGCTGAATTAATTACCGCCCATTATAAACACAAATCAAAACATCTTAAGAGACTATAAATACACATGCATGTGATAAGGCCCTTTCTTGACCACAGATATACCATATTGAAGTCCAGGTTGACTCTAGCCTCTGAAACTAAAAGGCAGATGGCTCAGGGTGTGAGAACACCTCAGCAGGTTCCCAGTTGTCTTGAGAACAGTTCAGCCTGTTCCTGAGTGCTCCTGTTAACTTAAAATTTATAGCTTCTGTGGGTTATACTTAGCTTGCTTTTGCAAAATAGTAATTGTTTTACAGAATACAAATTGTTAAGGGGTATGTAGTTTTACTAAATAAAAGCTTACCCTAGAGACAACTCAGGACTACACTTGGGAATGGATTGCCCAGTGTAGACAGTGTAGATGGATATATATATATATTTCATTTGGCAGGGTTTTTTTTTTTTTTTTGGTCTGTGTGGAACGACATCATAACATGTGCATTATGTCAATTAAAAACACACAATTGGGGGTTGGAGAGATGGGCTAAGCCATTAAGAGCACTGGCTTCTCTTACAGGGGACCCCAGTTAGGTTCTCAGCATCTACAGGGTAGCTAACAACTGTCTGTAAATCTAGTTATAAGGGGTCTGATTCCCTGTTCCAGCCTCTGTGGGCACTGCATGACACAGGTGCACTTGCATACATGCAGGCAAAACATGCACACTCATTAAATAAAAACAGATAAATAAACAAAATAAAATACCAGAAAAAAACTATATATAAAGAAATATGCAAGAAAGGACAATGGGAAGGAGTACTACGGAACTGGCTAGTTACGCACATAATGTTCGTACCACTATTGGACAAGTGGGCATATCTTTCCAGACCCATTATTATTGTCACTCACAGGACTCTATATTTGCTAGCCTATATCTTCTGGTAGGAACAATAACTCCTGTTATATGGGGTACGCCTCTAAACACCATTTAATCTCCTATATTTTGCATGTATTTACTTTCTTCTTTAAGAAGACTCTATACTGGTATGTTTCCATATGCCTTTCTCTAAAGGCCTTTAGTGTTTCTTATCCATCCAATGAACATGGATAAACAGGTATCCCTATAGTAGGATATAGAGTCCCTTGAGTATATGCCCAAAAGTGTAGGGCTGGATCACATGGTAGACCTATTAATAGCTTTTTGAATAATCTCCACACTGATTTCCATCATGACTGTACCAGTTTGCATTCCCACCAGCAGGGAATAAGAGTTTCCCTTTCCCCCTATCCTCACCAGCATTTGTTGTTGTTTATCTTTTGGATGTTAGCCATTCTGATTGGGGTAAGATGAAATCTAAAAGTAGTTTTAATTTGCATTTCTCTGATGGCTAAAGATGTTGAACATTTTAAGAAATATTTCTCAGCCATTTCCAATTCATATTTTAAGAACCCTCTGTTTAGTTCCTTGCTCCAAGTTTTATTTGGGTTGTTTGGTTTTTTTATGTTTAGTTTTTTGAGTTCTTTGTATATCCTAGATACTAACCCTCTGTCAGAGGTATAGGTGGTAAAGATTTTTCCCATTTTGTAAGTTGCCTCTTTACTCAAATGATGGCATCCTTTGCGGTACAGAAGCTTTTTAGTTTTATGAAGTCCCACTTGTCAATTGTTGAAGTTAATGCCTGTGCTATAGGAGTCCTGTTCAGAAAGTTCGTTCCTGTGCCTGTAAGTTTCAGCATATTCCCTACTTTCCCCTGAATCAGATTCAGCATATTGTATCTTACTTGAGATTCTTGATCCATTTGGAGTAGAATTTTGTTCCTGGTGAGAGATAGTGATTTCATAACATTCTATATGCCACTATCTAGTTTGACCAACACCATTTGTAGGACATACTGCCTTTTTTCCAATGTGTATTTTTGGCCCCTTAGTCAAAAACCATGTGGCTATAGTTCTATGGATTTAAATGTGGGTCATCAATTCTTATTCCATTAATCAATGTGTGTGCTTTTATGCCAGTACCATGCTATTTTTATTACTATAGGTCTGGAACATAGTTTGAGATCAGGGATGGTAATGTTTCCAGAAGTTCTCTTATCGATCAAGATTGTTTTGGATATCCTGAGTTTTTTTTATGGTTCCATGTGGATCTTGATATCATTTTTCAATTTCTGTGAAGAATTGTGGTGGAATTTTAAGGAATATTGCACTGAATTTGCAGATTGCTTTTGGTAGGATGACCATTCTTACAGTATTGATCCTACAGTGGGAGATTCTATCTTCTGTTATCCTTTTAAATTAATTTCTTCAATATCTTTAAATTTTTATTAAACCGTTCTTTCACTTCTTCAGTTAGATTTATTCCAAGGTAATTTTTGGTTTTTGAGACTATTGAGAATTGGATCGTTTCCCTAGTTTCTTTCTCAGTTATTGTTGTTGTTGGTATATAGGAAGACTGCAGGTTTTGTGTGTTAATTTTATATCCTGCTACTTTGCTGAATGAATTTATCAGCTCTAGGAGTTTTCTGGTGGAGTCATTAGATCTTTATGTACAGTATCATATCATCTGCAAATAGGGATACTTTAATGTCTTCCTTTCCAATCTGTATCCCCTTTATATCCTCACTTTTTTTATTGCTCCAGCTAAAACTTCAAGCACAATATTGAAAAGGAATAGAGACAACATTGGATATCCTTGTCTCATTTGTCTCATTCCTGATTTTATTGGAATGATTTGTTTTTTCTTCTTTTAGTATGATGTTAGCTGTGGGCTTACTGCATATTACTTTTATTATGTTGAGATTTGTCTTCTGTACCTGTGCTGGATAGCTTTAGTGTCAACTTGACACATCTGGGTTGAGGGAGCCTCAGTCGGGGAATTGCCTCTATTGGACTGGCCTGTGGCCATGTCTGAAGGGCATCTTCTTGATGAGTGATGTGGGAGGTTCCAGCCCACTGTGGGTGGTGCCACCCCTGGGCAGGTGGGCCTGTGTTGCATAAGAAAGCAGGCTGAGCAGGGGCCAGGGGAGCAAGCCTGTAAGCAGTGTTCCACCATGGCCTGTGCTCCAGCTCCTGCCTCTAGGTTCCTGCCCTGAGTTCCTACCCTGGGCTCCCTGATGAACTGTGTGAGACCTGGGAAATGTAAGACAAATAAACCCTTTCCTCCCAAAGTTGGTACTGGTCAAAGTACCAATGAAGAACAAACTAAGACAGTAATTGGTACCAGAGAGTGGGATATTGCTGTGACAGACCTGACCTTGGTGTTTTTGGGAGGACTGTGGAAGTGTTTGGAACTTTGGGCTGGAAAAGCCATTGTGTGCTCAGAGTTCGTTGCTGTGGATTTTGGAACAGTTATGCTGAGGACTTGTAGACGATGGAGGCCTGGCTTGTGAAGCTTCAAAGGGAAAC
>NW_008341669.1:604332-619934 GCF_000622305.1 Nannospalax galili
GTGAAGGGGTCACAGAGAGCAGCTGAGGCTTGGCACTCTGAGAGGCCAGGAAAGGCCATAGGTGAAAGTACAGCTTCAGTTACAGCAAAGACCCCAAGATTGACAGGGTCATGGAGAGAAACTGAGGCTTTGCACCCCAAGATGCAAGAAGAGGCCATTGGTGAAGGTGTAGCCTCAGTTTCAGTGGCGACCCCAGCTTTTTGGAGATGCCGGGACCATGGGACGACCACCAAGGACAGCGGCAGGTGTGGAATGGAGCTGGCCTGGGTCTGCGAGATGAGCTGAGTGTGCTGTGGACTGCAGAGTCAGAGCAGTGGAGCTGCCAGTACCCTTTGGAGCCCAGAAGATCATGAGTGAATCCCAGATGTCCAGCCTCGAGCTACTTTGCTGGACTTTGGTTTTGCTTAGGTGTGCCCGATTCTTCCCTTTGAAATAAGACAGTACTTGTTTTGGATTTTACAGAAGCCTACCCACAGTTGAAACTTTCCAAAAGAGACTATGGACTTTTAAGTGTTGGATTTTTTTTTTTAAGGACTGTGTTTAAGGTCGTACTGTCTTATGTTGTGATATTAATGTTAACATCATGTCTTGGGGACAAGAAATGGAAAGGTTGTGGTTTGATAGTGATGTGTTTGTGTGTCAAGTTGGCAAGGGGTCAATTGTGCTGTAATAGCTTTGGTGTCAACCTGGGTTGAGGGGGCCTCAACTAGGGAAATGCCTCCATTGGACTGGCCTGTGGCCATGTCTGTGGAGCAACTTCTTGATTATTCAGTGATATGGGAGGGTCCAGCCCACTGTGGGTGATGCCACCCTGGGCAGGTGGGCCTCTGTTATATAACAAGTAAGCTGAGCATGGGTCAGGGGAGCAAGCCAGTAAGCAGTGTTCCTCCATGGCCTGTACTCCAGCTCCTGCCTCCAGGTTCCTGCCCTCCTGTAAGCAGTGTTCCTCCATGGCCTGTGCTCCAGCTCCTGCCTCCAGGTTCCTGCCCTGAGTTCCTACCTTGGGCTCCCTGATGAACTGTGTGAGACCTGGGAAATGTAAGACAAATAAACCCTTTCCTCCCCAAGTTGGTACTGGTCAGAGTGTTTTGTCACAGCAATGAAGAACAAACTAAGACAGTACCCCTAAATTCTCCAGGATTTTTTATCATAAAAGGATGTTGGATTTTGTCTAAGGCCTTTTCTGTACCTAATGAGATGATTATGTGGTTTCTGTTCTTGAGTCTATTTGTGTGGTGAATTGCATTTATTCATTTATGTAATTTACATATGTTGAACCATTCCTGCATCTCTGGGATAAAACCAAACTGATTAAGGTGGATAATTTAAATTCTCCAGGATTTTTTATCATAAAAGGATGTTGGATTTTGTCTAAGGCCTTTTCTGTACCTAATGAGATGATTATGTGGTTTCTGTTCTTGAGTCTATTTGTGTGGTGAATTGCATTTATTCATTTATGTAATTTACATATGTTGAACCATTCCTGCATCTCTGGGATAAAACCAAACTGATTAAGGTGGATAATTTTTTTGATGTGCTCTTGCATTCAGTTTGCAAATATTTTACAGAGAATTTTTGTGTCTATGTTCATCAGAGAGACTGACTTAAATTTTTCTTTTTTTTTGTTGGATCTTTGTCTCATTTTGGTGTCAGAGTAATGCTAACTTTACAAAAAAGGATTTGAAAATGGTCCTTCCTTTTCTATTTTATGTAATAATTTCAGGAGTATTGGTCTTATTTCTTCTTTGAAGGTCTGGTCAAATTCTGCATTATGTCCATTTGATCTTGGCTTTTTATAAATTGGAGGACTTTTAATTACTCTTTCTGTCTCATTAGTATGGGTCCATTTAAATTGTTTACAACATATTGGCTTAATTTTGTTAGTTCATACGTATTTCAATATTTATCCATATCTTTAAATTTTTCTACTTTAGTTGAGGATAAAATTTATAGTATATCCTTATGATTTTCTGAATATCCCTTCGTGTACTTTAATGTGCTCATTTTCACCTCTAATTTTATTCATTTGAGTCTTCTGTCTCTTTTTTTGGCTAATATAGCTAAAGGTTTATCAATTTTCTTAATCTTTTCAAATAACCAACTTTTCATTTCACTGAGTGGTAGTGGCAGGGAAAGGACACAGTGAGTGGGAGAAACAGGGCTCCAGAGGCAGTTCCGGGGGCATAGGGTGAGGACACAGACAGCTCCATCTGCACAGGTTGAGAGGACAAGAGAGAACCAGAGGCAGCCATCAGACACAGTTCTGGGAGACAGGAGGCTTTAATAGATAGCTAGGGGAACTAATGTCCTTCGAGTTTGGGCCCACTCTTAAAAACTTAAGAATTAGTCTATTTGTTCAGGTGATTTTGATGTTGGAATGATAATAAAGGCCAGTTTATTCTTGTTTGTCCAAGCCTTTCAGGTGTAACATTAGATTATTATTTTGAGATCCCTAAAATTTCTTGATGTAGACACAGTGATATAAACGTTCCTCTTAGAACTGCTTTTATTGTATCCCATAAATTTTTATATGCTATGCTATGTTTTTATTTTCATTTAATTCTAGGAATTTTAAATTTTCTTTCTTGATTTCTTCCTTGACCCAGTTACCATTTAGGGTTATATTATTTAGTCTCTATGAGTTTATGTACTTTTTGTAGTTTCTAGTGTTATTTATATCTAGCTTTATTTCACTGTGGTCTGATAGAATGCAGGATGTTATTTCAATTTTCCTGAAACAACAAAATTAACTCCATTTTGCTGTAGCTGACTTTTGCTTTACCCTGTGTTTTTGCCCAGCCATTCCCACTGCAGCCAGCCAGGCAGAGCACCTCGTGCAGGAAGTATACTCTTTCTACAATACTGGGAAACTTACAAGTAGCCAGGTAGCACATCCAGATAGCACATCCTCCCACCCAGCCTAACCAAAACTTTTTGTTAACTGAAAACCTCTTTGTTAACTGACCTGCCCCTGGTCTAGTGTAACTATGGTGATCTTATATAACTGTGGTTATTAGATTTGCCACTGGCATGATGTAATTGTGGTTTTAAGCTTTATAAACCACACCCTGCTTCTTCTTGGGGTTGAGAGTTCTTTTGGGTGTTAGCCCCTTCTCTGACTACCAGCTATTAATAAACGACTCCTGATTCTACCCAAAACTGTGTGGCATTTCTTGCCTGGTATTACATTTCCTATATTTATTACTTGTTGAAACTTGCTTGATGTCCTAATAGGTGATCAGTTTTGGAGAAAATTCCCTGGGTTTCTGAGAAGAATTTGTGTGTGGAACAATTAGTAGATGTCTTTTAGATCCATTTGTTTATGATGTCATTTAAGTTCAGTGTTTCTCTGCTTAATTTTTGCTCTCATCTCTTGGTGAGAGTATAGTATTCAAATCACTCACAGTAACTGTGTTGGGATTAATCTGTGATTTTTGATCTGGTAGTATGCCATTGATGAAGTTTGGTGTGTCTGTATTTGATATGTATATGCTTAGAATCATAATATCCTCATGGTGAATTACTCCTTTAAATGTGTATGGTATGTAATGTTCCTTATCTCTTCTAGTGAATTTTGCTTTGAAGTCTATTTTGTCATATAATACAATACCTATACTTACTTGGCTTGGAATACCTCTTTCCATTCTATTACCCCAAGGTGGTATCTGTTACTGATGGTGAGATGTGTTCTTGGGAGGAAGCAATCAGATGGATCCTGTTTTCTAATCTAATCTGTTAGTCTGTGGTTTTATTTGATTGGAAAATTGAGACCATTAATATTCAGGGTTATTATTGAAAAATGTGCATTAATTCTTGCCTTTTTTAAATTTTGTGGTGTTTTCTTAGACTTTTTAAAATTAACTATCCTGGCATTATTTATTTACTTATTGTGACTTCTTGGATATTTTTATCCTTCTCTTTAGACTGAAATATTCCATTTCTGTAGAGCTGACTTAGTGTCATAAAGTCCTTTAATCTCTTTTTATCATGGTAACATTTTATTCTTCCTTCAATTTTAATGCATAGTTCTCCTGGATATAATAATCTAAATTGACTATTTTGTTGTCTTTCAGAACTTGGAATACATCCAAGTTTTGAAAAATTGGCTTTGAAAAATTTTCTGTTGAAAAATAAGGTTTTATTCTGACAGACCTGCCTTTATAAGTGATTTTACTATTGTCTCTTGCACCCTCTAACACTCTTTATTATGTGTTTTAAATATTTTAACCATAGTATATTAGTTTCTTTTTGCTCTGTGTGGTGTCATGCAGGCCTCTTATACTTGACGGGCATTTATCTTGGTTTGGGTAATTTTCTTCTATGATTTTTGTTGAAAATATACTCTACCTTGGCAATGGTATTTTCTTATGACCATAATTTGAAAGTTAGATATTTTCATGGTGTCCCAAAGCTCACATTCTGTTCCTCCCCCTCTCTCTGTCTCTCTCTCTCTCTCCATACATATTAATTTCTCATCAATCTTCACTGAGTGATCCAATTCCTCTACTTTGTCCTCCATCTGTGATTCCCTGTTTTCCACGTGATCCATTCTGTTGGTGGGGCTTACCACTGAGGTTTTTATTTGTTTTATTGAGGCGTTTCTAGCCTCATTTCAGTTTGGCTTTTCTTTAGCAAGTCTGTCTTTTTATTGAATTCGATCGCCATGTCTTGAATTGACTTCCCCACATCATTCATCTCTGTTTTTGTCGTCTTTGAGTTGTTCGAGCATAGTTATACTCATTATTTTCAGCTCTTTGTCTGGAAGATCTCCATGTCATTGTCAGTGGGTTCATGACTGTGGGATTAGACATTTGGCAGGCATCTTGTCTTTTTGGCCTACTTTTCTTTCTGCACTGGGACTGCATTTGCAGTAGTTTGTTACCCATGTCTTCTTTCTCTCAGATCACTTTTCCTTTTTCAGTGTAGGTATGTACAATGTTCAGGACAGGTTAAATTGTTAGAGGGCTGAGACCTTGTTTTCTTGTGTGGAACTTGTATTAAGGGGCTACATCCCTATAGCCATTTTGAGAGTCTGCTGCTGTCTGCACAGGGACCATCCCGGGGCCACACACCCCTTGTTGGCCTTCTCCTCTCCTGCCTTCTGGTG
This sequence comes from Nannospalax galili, assembly GCF_000622305.1. Lineage (NCBI taxonomy): Eukaryota > Metazoa > Chordata > Mammalia > Rodentia > Spalacidae > Nannospalax > Nannospalax galili. The sequence goes on from NW_008341669.1 coordinate 609,440, forward strand.
TGACTCTCCAGGTCTAGTTGCTCTACCCTCAGTAATCTCTGGACAATTGAAGTTTGGTGATAGGAGATGTGGTGTGTGGTCAGGAGGCCTATCGGAAGTGCATGGCTCCATGCTGTGCTTGAGTTACAAGGCAAGAGTCAGCCAGGATTTCAGTTTTTAGAGCCAGATGGAGGGTGCCATGGTAAGGTGGTTGTCTAGTATGCACAAGACTCATTGGTACATGCTCAACTCTATAAAACAAACAAGACACATAAAATAAAAACCCAAATCAAATGAAATTGTACCAGTCCAGTGAGTTGTTTCTGTGGTTTAGATGTGGTTTATGTGTCTCCCAAGCCTTGTATTAAAATTCACCTTGTAGGTGTCAGGAGGATGAAAATTTCAGCTGACCATGATGTTTACAGGTGGGGCTTTGGGGGAACAATTACAATCAGATATGGGCATTAGGACGGAATACCCATGACTGATTTCCATGGCTTTATGAGAAAAGGGGAAGCCAGACCAAACCTTCCCCATATAGCGCGCGTGCGCGCGCGCGCGCGCACACGCACACACACACACACACACACACACACACACACCTTATTTCTGTCATGTGCCATGTTGGGGCTCTGGAAAGAAGGCCATTGCTGAATGTAGCCCCTTGATCTTCCAGTCCAGAACTATGAGCCCCAAATCGATTTTTTTTCCTTAAGAAAATAGCCTACCTCACATATTTTGTTATAGTAACAAAAGTGCACTAGTGCTGTTATGTATTCATCCTGCATTATTTTTAAAAGGCAAATTTAAAAAATATATAGAAAAAGATAGATTCTGACATACTATACTCAAGATAACTGAATTTAAAGGATAGTAGGTTGCAATATTTTTCAAATAATTCAAGTAATATTAGTAAAATATTACTAGAACAATTAAAAGAAAAAATGCACTTACAGTTTTGTTGATCTTCATAACTATCTTTAAAAATAGCAGTCTATGTCAGGTTTGTAAACTTTTAGCTATGCTTCTATAATTTTGAATAATTTTATGTTTCCTTACACAATATATGGTATTCTGCAAATGTCTCATAAATGTGTTTACAAATGGCTTTGCCTTTTAGGTAGTTTTCTTTTATGTGTTCTTAAGATAGAGAATATCCATTTGTTAGGTACTACATAGCTTTTCATAATATATTTTGTGTGCATATCCCCATATGAATGCATGTATAAGTGATTCCAATCTCTTACTTTCATCCTAAATACCTTGCCATGATCACTTGTTTCTTTGGGTGAACATCATTTTAAATCCCTTGAGCAATATGTTTGCTCTGGGATTGTGTGAATCATTGATTTATTGTTGTTCTAATTATGAGTCCCTTTCAGCTCAGGATGGAGTAGGTTTTGTGACGTTCGTGCAGATTCTGCTTCTGTCTCAGAATAAGTGTCTGCTGCTTCCCGAGTATTGACAGGCACTGCTGAGCCCTAAGAACCAACATCTTAGTTAAGCACACATCTCCCACGGGCAGGCCACAACAAATAACTTGCTAGTATGTGGGTAGTAACGATCATTGCTGTCATGTCTCTGCAGAGTCAAGATCAGCCGAGGCCTCAGACTGTGTTACCTTTTGAATTCTCTCTTGGCTGGATTTCTTCTGCCTCATTCAAAAGTGTTGTGGATGATCTGGAGAAATGACTCAGTGGTTAAGAGCACTGGCTGCGCTTGCAAAGGACCCAGGTTCAGTTCCCGGTACCCACATGGCAGCTAACAACTGTCCATAATTCTAGTTCCAGGAGATCTGGCACCCTCTTCTGGCCTCCACAGGCATGTCTCACATATCATATATATGAATACTTGCATGCAGGCAAAACACTCATACACATACAATAAAAATAAATAAATGAAAAGAAAGTGTTCTAGAGAACACTTACTAACCACCATGTACAAATAGTACTTCTATTATGTTTTCCAGAGACTATGATCTATAAATATTAGCACTAAATGCAGTCAAGGAAGCCATCTAAAATGTGATGAAGATTCTGAGTTGCTTGGGGTGCCTGACAATTTGAACCACATTACAAGGCAGAGCATGAACATCTGGAATATTCCAGAAATGTTGATATTAAAGCTTTCCCCAGAGTTCTGATATGGGAGGATATATGACAGACCAATAACTTAGTTGAGAAATTCTGAGGATCTGACTGATTGAGGGAGGGAAGAAAAGATTACAGGTTTGAACCAAGAATTCAGGTGATAGTCCGTTATTCCCATGGGGTCCTGGGGATAGGCACGTTTCTGGGGATGAATATGCTGATTAGGAGCCCCTGGTATGGTTTGGCTCTGCCTCCCATGAGGCCACTCAGGGGCCTGTCAGGGCTGAGTATAGATGGAGTTCTTGTTTCCAGGCCTGTGGCCAAAGGGAAGATGCATGGAGGCGGCACAGGGCTGAGGCAGCACCACATCCAGTGCGTTTAGAGCACAGCTCCACAGTATTTTGAGTTTAGTCCTCCAGCTTTGATAGACTCACAGACCGGCATTGTGACATGAGCTTCTGGCATGACATCAGCTGTCTGTGACTCGGGCTAGTATCAAGTTGGGATCAACAGAGCATGTAACATTTTGAAAAACATCAAAATGAGGTGCTTGAGTGCTGGAGTCAGATATGCGGTGCTGGAAGCTCCTTTTTGCTTCACCTCTACAGTTAGAATGTATGTAACGTACTTAACTTCTCTCCATAGCCCTTGAACTGATCACAGCACCACAGCCAAATCTGCCTTAAAGGGTTTTTTCAAATATTAAGGTGAGCACCCATCATTATTAGTACTGTTATCTGCGGAGTGTGCCCCTGCCTCTACCACACAGAACTTCTCTCCAGTTTCCCAGTCTCTCAGCACCTCTGGACAAACTGCAGCCTCTTCTCCAGTGTGCTTCCAACCTCCACTCCATGATAGATGCTTCCTACATACCTCATTTTCCTTCGAGAAGCTTTGTTTAGCCCCATTGCCCTGGTTAGCTTCAGTTGTTGATTTGACACACCGAGGAAGAAGGAACTTCAACTGGGGAGTTTTCTCTGTCAATTGACCTGTGGGCAGGTTTGTGAGGCATTTTATTAATTGCTGAGTGATATGGGAGGGCAGTGCCATCCCTGGGAAGGTGGGCCTAGGCTGTAAAGGAAAAATAGCTGAGCAAGCCAAGGGAAGCAAGCAGTGAGCAGCGTTCCTCCACAGTCTCCACAGTCTCTGCTTCAGTTCCTGCCTTCAGGTTCCTGCCTTGGAAATATAGGATGGAACACTTGGAATATAGGATGTCACTGTCCTTGGAAATACAGGATGGACTGTCACTTGGAAATATAGGATGGAACAAACTATCTCCTTCCCAAGTTGATTTTGGTGAATGTTTTATCACAGCAACAGAAACCAAATTAGAGTAATGCCAGTACATAAAATGCAAGTTCCTTACTGACCCATTCAGTCATCCCAGCATTGTCTCCCCTGCAGAGACCTCGGGCTAGTCTTCTCTACCCACATGCTCGTCAGTTTCTGTAACTGTGACAAAAAATTCCTAAGCCGAACAATTTATAAGGAGGAAAAGTTTGTCTTGGCTCAGGATTTCAGGGGTTTCCACACGTAACTAGTTCACGCCACTCTGTTTCAGCTGGTGATGAGGCAGCTCAGTAATGTATGTGTGTATGTATGTGTGCATGAGTATGTGTACAAATGTTTGTGTATGTGCATGCATTTGCGTCTGTGTGTTTATGTGTGTGTTTGTATGTGTATGTGTGTGCATGTGTGTATATGTGTTTGTGTGCATGTGTGTGTGCGTGTGTGTGTGTGTGTGTGTGTGTGTGTGTGTGTGTGTGTGTGTGTGTGTGTGTGTGTGTGTGTGTGTGTGTGTGTGTGTGTGTGTGTGTGTGTGTGTGTGTGTGTGAGCTGTTCACCACATGGCAGCTGGGAAGGAGAGGAGGAGGTGAGAAGGAGGCAGACAGAGAGACTCACTTCAAAGGTGTGCTACAATGATCTCCCTGGCTCCACTAGCCCCACCTCTCACACTTCCTACCACATCCCAATATTGCCGCAGGCTGCACCCAGCCTTCAACACATGGGGCCTTAGGGAACATTTAATATAGGGGTGACAATAACTTATCCAAGACTCTGAAGACTCTTTGGTAAACCATGGTTAAGGGAACTTTGGTGGTTTGAGTGAGAAATGTCTCCTCTAGGCTCCAAGTATATGAATACTTGTCCCTAGCTGGTGACACTGTTTTGGGAGGTTTGGGAGGTATGCCCTTGCTGGAGGAAGCACATCATTGGAGATGAACTTTGAGAGTTCATAGCCTCATCTTACTTCCTGTTTGCTTTCTCTCCTTCCTGTCTGTGCTTGGACATGTGAGCTCTTAGCTTCCTGCTGCAGCTTCCTCCTGCCACGCCTCCCCATACATTACGGACTCTCCCCCTGGAACTGTAAGCCCAAATAAACTCTTTCTTCTAAAAGTTGCTGTGGTCATGGTGTTTATCACAGAGACAGAAAAGTAACAATGGAGACTCAGAACTTTGATGGCTTATGCAGACAGTTAAGATGATGGGGTTTCTGGAGAGTTGGAGTACCTGGACAGTGACAACACTGATTGTGTCTCTGAGGGAACGTGGGACTGGGATCATCTAAGAGAAAACTAAGGGGCACATGTGCATTCTCATTCTCCCACTCTCCAGATAGATTTTGGTATCTGCTATGTACTGGGCACTGGATGAGGTACTGGGGACTCAGTGTTGGGCATGATGGTGTTCTAAGCTGATAGCAGAGGTTAGTTACTGCTCTTAGGAAGCCTATGTTTTATGGAAGGAACAGATCAAAAAAAAAGTAACCAAGTTAAGAAACAAGGCAGTTCCATATAGTATTCCATGGTGCAGTCTGAGAGGTAGGTCTTGAAGCACTAAGTGGCTCTGACTGAGCCCTTGTCAGGAGCTTGGCCCTTTGCCCTGCATGTGATAGGGAAGCATTAGAGCGTGATGTGATTTGCTTTGTGAAAGGCTTTTCTCCCTGCTGAACAGATAATAGATTGGAGAGATGGAAGGATGGGAGCAGGAAGCCAAGACAAGAGCATTGCAATTTGTTCAAGTGAGAAATCAGAGTATGTGGATCAGGAAGATGGTGAAGTTAGGAGAAAAGAAATGTGTTATAGAAAGTAACTGAGGGATATGCAAAGCACTGTGCCAACATTCTCAGTGGAGTTGGGGACCAGAAAAGGAGATGGGGCAATCAATGCCTTGGAGTTCTGACTCAAGGAGCTGGTGAAATACCATGAGCTCTTCAAGGGGAACGGTCCCTATGAGCCACTCAAGTGTGGCTATCAAGCAGACAGGGTGATATGTCAGTCAAGGTCCTAAATTAAAGGCCCAGGCAGAAGACATTCAGGACAGTGTCACTGGCTTAAGATAGGTATAAATTCACAATTCTAGATGAGCTCTCCTAGGGAATTAGCATAGATTAACAGAAGTGATCAGATCACATGTTAGATAAGGTTGGAAAGAGAAACAGTGAGTGGGCTGATGTGGGCCCTGCCTAGAGGCCGTGGTGTGCACTAAGCCCAGGGGGAGGGTTCCACAGGGTCCTTGTGAATGACCTTGTAAACAATATACTCATCTCTGCTTTATAAATGGGACGATAGAGGTTTGGACTAGTTAAGTAGATTATATAATGATACACTCAGAAACAAGCTTTTAAAGGTCAAGTTTGGGATTTGAAATGCTCTTATTCTAAAACCCAATGTATTTTTAAAGATTTATTTATTATTTTTATTTATGTGTATGTATGTGTGTTTATGTGGGCTTATGTGCACCATGTGTGTACAGTGCTAGACTCCCTGGAACTGGAGTTACAGGCAGTTGTGAGCTGCCTGATGTGGGTGCTAGGAACTGAATCTGAGTCCTCTGCAATAGCAAAGAGCACTCTTAACCACGGAGCTGTGTCTCCAGTTTTCTAAAACTGAAGTTTTAAAACACTTCTCAGTACTGGGAATTGTACTGTGGTACTATTATCAGTGACACTGGGTGTTTTCATATCAGAAGCTATTTGCCAGAAGTACAGCCAACGGATGTGTGAATCACATCACATTTTGCAACTGGGATTTCATATCCAAAAAGGTTTATTTCTTTTAAAAATTTAGCTTAAGTATTTTGTTAGCAAGTAAAGTTAATAGTGCATAAGAAAATGGACAAAGAATAACATAGTTCTATTTATATTTAAATGAAACATTTATTCATAAGAAATCTTTGAATGTGAGTAATTTAGAAGTTTCTCTAAGCTCCAGAAGGCTCCCCCTCAGGTTACCTCACCAGATGGCGCTCTTAGTGGGGTTTCCTTTGGAAGAATAAGTGTGGGTTGTGTCTCTCCACAAATCCCCTTTCCTTACAAATCCCCTTTCCCCTTTACTGTTAACTCTTAATTTCTCTCTGAATCTTTTATGCATAACAACTAGGAAGAGTATTTGGGGGTACAATTCATATCAACATTTCAACACATTAAAACTACAGTTTATTGCTTATTTTGTTTATGAACAAAATTGTTCTGCTGTTGAAACCAGACCGCTTGGAACACATCCTGTGAATCTTTAAGCCTAAGGACTTTTATTTTAACCTGACAGCTGCCCAGTATTGGGATACAGAAGATGTCAGGGCTTAAGCCGGGAACAATGTGGCCTGAGATCTCTGGCTGGGCTTCAATAGTTGCAGATCTGCCCAACACAGCCAACCTGTTCAGTGTTTGTAGCATGCGCAGCCCCAGGCCCGGGGCTTCAGCCGCTTCACAGCCTGCTCCACACCCTTGTCCACAATACTGGGGTGTGGTACCACTGAAATGGAGCCATGTTGATTTGTAAATTAGTATCTTTAGCTCAGGTTTTTGAAAGGGGAATTTGTACTTTGAGGAGGATTGTCAGGAAAAGGGAGAAGGGGTCTGGGGGAAAGGGCATGCAGGAATGTGTTTGAAGGATAGCTTCTGTCTGATCCACTCAGAACTGGCCCATCAGGAAATACAAATTGCAGAATATAGAATCAGAATGGTGTATATCCCAGCCACAGTAAGTCACAGGCTATATGACATGCAAGAGATGAGGGGTGTGGTGCCAAAAACCTCTGAGTCACATGGATCTAAATCTTTGCAGGTTATCAGATGTATTACCTGGACAGAGCTGGAAGTAGACACATCGACTAAACAGCTATAGAAAACTTTGCAGGGGAATTATGGCAATGAGAAAATTTATCTCATGAGATACTAACAGAATTGGAAATGATAATATCTATAACCAAGTGACTTATGCAGTCATATACAGAGCAAACACATCAGTGGATGAAAATTGGGGCAGAGTGCCCTCTTCTGGCCCCTGATAGTACTGCATGCATGTGATGCACATACTCTCCATATATATATATAATTATATGTAATTAATAATAAAAAATAAAATCTTTAAAAAAAAAAACAAAAAAGGTGGTTGTTGAACTACTCCTCCCAAATCTCCAAATAGAGGTCAGGGTGTGCTGGAGACTATTTTTCTGGGCACCCAGATGCTGACACACATATGGAGCACTGACACAACTTAGAAATTGCAGGATGGCAAAGGGACTTAAGTATTTTTCAAGACTTGGCCCAAAACCTCACCATCTCTTTCCTTTCCTTGTTCTCTAGTCATTTTGTACCTACAAACAATTTGTTGTATTCTACTTGTGACTATGGCTGTAGCTGGCTGCAGTAACTCATGCATGCTGGGATTACAGGGCTGAAACTCCACACTTGTTTTTATATTTATGTATTGGAAAGTGCTTTTGGCCAAGTCCTGATCTCCCTGAACTTCAGTGGAAAATGGCTATTGTTTTTCTTAAAAAAATGTTCTTTATTTATTAATTTTAAAAATGATGTGTATGAGTGTAATACCTGCATGTATATAAGTGCACCCTGAAATGCTATGCCCATGGAGGTCAGAAGAGGAAGTCAGATTCTTCTGGAGCTAGAGTTACAGACAGTTGTTAGCCTCCATGTGGATGCTGGGAACCAAACCTGGTTCCTCTGCAAGAGTAGCCAGTGCTCTTAACTGCTGAGTCATCTCTCCAGCCTGGAAGATGGCTATTGTTATGCCCACAGTTCTTACAGGGCTATTCAGTTAGTTAGCTGCAGAAATTGTTACCCTATCAGTGCTGTGATTCATGGGTGAGGCCCCTACATAGTGTTTAATTATTTTTTAAAATCTTTATTTTTATTTCTAATTATGTGTCTATGCAGATGTGTCTGTATGTGTGTATATACACATGGTGCCCATGGAGCACAGGAGAGGGTATCAGATCCCCTCAACCTGGAGTTATATGTGGCTGTTGTTAGATTTGGGAGAGCAGAAAAAGGAAGGAATTTAGAGTTTAGAAATGAGAACCAGAGCCAGACCTACAACAAGCAAGGAATGTGTCCTCTATTCAGAGAACACAGCAAAGCACAGAAGCCGTCTGTAGAAACAGGCATCTGCGTCAAAGGCAGGGGCAGTTTGGACTTGTATAGGAACTCCATTAAACACAGCTGTAAGAGTTAACACTATGCTAGGGTCTGGTGTCCTTGAGGGTATTTCTTCCAAGATTATTTTCCCAGGCAGGTGAGATATCTTAGGAAACTAAAGGAGACAAGTTGGCTCAATAAACAGTTTCCCTCAGTCCAGGGAGCAACCAGTTGATAAGACTTGAGCGAGGCCAGGCTTCTAATTTAGGACCAGGTAGCCACTTTAAGGGATTTATGGTTATATTTCTTTTCTAATTAGGTTCATGACTCTTCACACAGTCTATCAGCTGTTAACTGCCCAACTTGGATACTGCGAATGGAACTTGGATCATTTGCAAGAGTGTTACATGCTCTTAACTGCTGAATGACCTCTCCAGCACCTGACTTATCTTTATTAAAACAGCTTCTGTTTGAACCAGAATTAAGGGTAGGAATGTTTGCAATGATATTTTTGATTGATTTATTTAATGTCTATGAGTGTTTTGCCTGCATGAATGTAAGTGTGCCTGTGTCATGTAATGCCTGAGGAGGTCAGAAGAGGGCATCAGATTCCCCAGAACTGAAGTTATGGATGGTTTAGCCACCATGTGGGTCCTGGGAGCTAATCCTGGATCCTGTGCAAGAGTAGCCAATGCTCTTAACAGCTGAGCCATCTCTTCAGCTCCTGCAATGGTATTTTAAGTTAAGCATAAACAAATGTTATTTCATAAACTAAAGCTGTGTTATTTGAGAATTTGTTAGCAGAATTTAGGAGAACATTATTTTTCCATTACAGGTAAGAGACTAAATTACAAAAATACTGATGGCTATCTGACAATTTTCACCACCAGTTTGTAGTATACCCAATTTGACAAGAAAGAGAAAGCCTGTTAAATTATTTTTGCAATATGAATTTAATTCTAAAAATAATGGTGCTCTGAAAACCCTCTTGGCTTAATTTGTAATGAACCTTTGGCTACGTGGAGCAGGAAACCAGCCAAACTACAACATCTTGCCACGAGGCATACAGTGCACCGCAGCAGACCAAAGGAACTGGATTGCTTTTAAAATCTTCAAATAAAGAAAAGCAATGTCATGAGAAATTTGCTGCTGTCAACGAAGGCTATTTACTTGCATCATATGAAACATTTTATTTAATTGCAAAAACTAAAATGCCCTAGATGAAGGAAGAGCTCATGTTTCCTGATGTTGCTAAAATCTCAGAAGATCTGTTGCCTGCTAGTATTAAAATATCAAAAAATATTCATGGAAAAAATATGGGGATGAAATCCATAAAATTTCCTTGCAAGTTATGCTCTTTACAAAATATGTTTTTAAACTTTTACAAAAACTTTATTGAGAATTTCATACATGCATATAAGGTGTTTTGATCAAATCCATGCCCATCCCCTATACTATGTGAAGTAACACAGACTCAGAAAAACAATGTAAGTTCTCCCTCATATGTGACTCCTAGCACCAAATCCTTTTAAATTCCAGGTCCTTTTAATAAGATGATGCTATACAGCAGTCCCTTCTGCATGAAATAACTACCATCATCACAACTTTGGCTGAGCCTGATTGCTAAACATAGTCACAACTGGGCTTTTTGATGGTTGTGCTCGTTCATTAAAGGAGTGCCAAGCAGGGTCACTGGGACCCTCACCTGAGTATCCAGCCACTCTTCCCAGCCAAGTAGTCCAGCCTTGGAAGACAAAAGAAAAATGAGGAAGAACACAATAGAAGGATGCTTTTGGAAGCCCTTGTCAAGAAACTCCAATGGACTCTCATATGAACATTTGAAAATTGCCCTGTTCTGACTTTTTTCTAGTTCCCTGTCTAGAACTTGTAATGCTAATTATTGCCTTTGCTTCTCCACATCTTCTAGTCATGATTCAAGGACTTTCTTCTCCCCTTAGAGACAAGAGCTATGCAATTTGGGAGTCTTTTAGATAGACCCACTGAAGGGGTACTCCAATTGCCTCACCCTGTGTCCCTGTTCAGCATG
>NW_008341669.1:620214-661805 GCF_000622305.1 Nannospalax galili
TTTTAGGGTTACCTCTTCAGAGGGGGGAATGTTAGAATACCCCAAAGCCCCATAAAAATAAATAAATGAAAGAAGAAAAAAAAAGTGATGGGGAGATATGGAAGGTGTTGGAAGGGAGGGAGTAAGCATGGATTTGATCACTTATATACATGTATGAAATTCTCAATAAAGTTTTTGTAAAAGTTAAAAAAAAATTTTGAAATTAACAATGACCAGTTTGAGCATCTTATTACCAAGCTTAAGTGCAGTCCAAAGTTTGTAATTCTGTTGGGTGAAAACCTGTTACTTCTAACAACCCAGTTGCTATTTTATGTAAGATATATTTATGAATGAGGCATGCATGAAGAATTATTGCTTTGTCATCTTTCAGAAAATGACAAGAGGGAAAGGTATTTGTGTTAAAGTCAATGAATTGCTCATAAATGATAGAATGAGGGTTTATGGTAGAGATTGTATTGGTCTCTATAGACAGCTCAAACACAGTGGGCTGGAATGTTGGCTTTATAACAAGAGTTAAAGCTGGTGGCACAGGACATACCTCACATATTCACTGTGTAATGTGCCAAGAGGCAGCCAAAGACATGTCACACAGTGAGAAGCTACACTTTGTGACACTATTTAAATCAGGAGAAAATTAAACTAACAGAGTTTTTTGGAGTCTTGGGACTGTGTAATTTTTTTAACCTAAAAGTCATTATCATATTTGGTTAAAAATGATATGCTGGCAGAGAATGAGAAAATTGGACCTGAGAGCGAATCATTCATTTATTTACTTCTTCATTCCTTATTCATTAAAAATTAATTTTTGAGTGTGGTGTGTGTTGCACGTGTGTAGTGTATGTACTTGTTACTGTGAATGTATACATGTGTGTGTATGCCAGAGGTCGATGTCATGTGTCTTGCCTAGATTGCTCTCCATTTTTAGTTTTTGAGACACTTTCTCAATGAGACCCTGGACAATGAGTTTCAAGGGTCCACCTGCCTCGGTCTCCCAACATTGGTATTATAGGCATGTGCCTCCATGCCCAGACTTTTACATGGGTCATGGGGATTCAAATTCAGGTCTTCCTCCTTGCATGGCAGACATTTTACCAGCCAAGCCATCTCTCCAGCCTCTCCTTGTTCATTATTGAACATTCTATGCCAAGCACTTCTTTGGGAACAACAGCTACAAAGCCAGAGGTCTGGGATTCTTACTTTTATACTTAACAGCAGATGGGGAAGCATACTGTGTAACACATATCCACACTATTATAAAAGTGAATTTGTAATCAGGAATACAGAAAGAAAAAGTATCAGGAAGGCAGCATAGGGCCCCTGATCTAATTTTGAAAAATATACTACTTCATAAGTCTACTGAAAAATACACGTACATATGTGAGTGCATTGTACATAGCTGATGGCTATATAACAAACTCCCAGTGCCAGGCAAAGGAAATCTCCCTTCTAGTTGTTTGTAAACGTAGTCCAAGAGATTTCCAAAATAACATAGGCTATTGCAGCAGCCCTTGATGGCCTCCCAAAACTTACCTCCAGAAGGTAAGACCCTGTTGCTGAAGACTGGACATACGTCAGACAGAGAACTTGGAGCAATTGAGTTAGAATTGTCCTGGAAGCCTCCTCACTGAAGAAAATGACAATGGAGTCTGGTAAAGCTTGCCAAAGCGTGACAAACCTGATGGGGGAGAGTCCCTAGTAGAAGGAACAGAAGCTTCTGCAGAGGCGACTGTGACATAAACAGGACGTTCAGGCACGAGTGGTCTGCAGTGTACCACCTTGGCCCCCTTTGGGAATCTGTTTTAATGTCAATCATCCCTTCCTAGTATTATATCATGTGATGGAGAATGTCATATCCTGTCTGCACAGGAACTTGGATTTCCATCTTCTCTAGGGGATACTTTCCCCATTCCTGATCCCAGGCAAGACCTAGCTTCCTCGCTGTGCTCCAAGCCAATGGTGATTCTTGTGATTCTGTTAACCTGATTGGCTAGTTCCATCTTAGAACTGCCCTTCCTGTATTTTACAGATTCTGGCAAGTGATGCTTCATTTTTATTTGATTATAGTAAGTTTTAGTCTCCCCACTCTGTAATTTCTTTCATGGTTCACAGATAATTCAAATGTGTTATTATTAAGCCTTCAGATGTTTGTGTATTTTCTATAGTTTCTTTTACTGTTGGTTTCTAGTGTTATTCCATTACGATCTGGTAAAATATAGGCCTTATTTAATTTTTGTGTATTTTTAAAGATGTTGATAAAAACCAGAAGTTCCCTGAGACAAATACCTTATCCTACTCCCACCATTAATAGTGAGTCACATTCCTATCTCAGGCCTGATAGAATGGCACAGCTGTGGAAGCCAGACAACCTGTTCCTCTTGCCAGGATGTCTCTCTGCTGTCCTTGCTCTACTGTTACAAAACTATCCATAGCTGAGCTGAGAACAGCTTCTTCATTCTGCAACTCCAGGAAAAGGGCCCCAGGGCACCTCAACCCAGATTTCACAGCTCTCTCTCTCTCTCTCTCTCTCTCTCTCTCTCTCTCTCTCTCTGTGTGTGTGTGCCTTCTTTATTTTCTAGCCATATATAATTCAGCATCACCCCCTCACACCTTTGCATATCTTGATTTTCTGTGAAGAACCCTGTTTAGTCTGCTGCAAGGTCTGGCTCTGATCTTTTACCTAAACTTTATTTGTTCTCTATTCTTCTAAATCTAATAGATGTACCTCATGGCAAAAATGTGTTCTATTTTAGAGGAGGTTCCAGGTTGCTCAGTTAGAGGGAATCTTCATCAATGTATTAAGCCCATTTGATCTATGATGCAGTTTAATTTTGTAGTTTCTTTGGTGATTCTTGTGTGCATGATCTAATAGTATGCTGAAATCTATTTTCATTGTCTCTGGATCTATCTTCTTATTTTCAGCAGTATTTATCTTATGAATTGGATGCATGAACATTCAGTGTGTATATACTTGGCCATAACTAGGTCTTTTGATGGGTTTTTCCCTTGATCACTGTGTACCGAGTGTCCTTTGTCTCTTCTGCCTGAATTTGGCCACATTCTGCTTTGCTGTATGGTACATGGTAACCCTTCCTGTTTGCTCTCAGATTCCATTGGCTCATTGTAATGTCTTACATCCTGTCACTTTCAGTCAGTGTATTTCTCCTCCAGTGATGTGTGTTTCTTGCAGGCAGCAATTGTAATTGGGTCTTGGGTTTTAAGTCCTATCGCACTATCTGTATCTTCATTTAGAGAATTAAGATTCTTTGTATTCCATTGTGATGGAAAGATACATACCAATTCTTGTCCCTGAACTGTTGCCCTTCTGCTCTGAAACATCCATGGTTCTTTTTTCTCCCACTATCACACTATCTGTATCTTCATTTAGAGAATTAAGATTCTTTGTATTCCATTGTGATGGAAAGATACATACCAATTCTTGTCCCTGAACTGTTGCCCTTCTGCTCTGAAACATCCATGGTTCTTTTTTCTCCCACTTTGCTCATCTTAGTGATTTAGTGGTTTACTGACATCACTATGTTCTGATGTATTTTAGTTTGCAGCATGATCTATTATTTTCCATGTTCCCCTGCTTTGTTTAGCTTCCTTTCACATGGGGTCCATCTCTTCTCTCAGTATCTAACGTTCTTTCTTGTTCAGCACAGTTGGCAGTTCAACTGTGGTGTTGCTATGGAAGTTAACCTCAGACTGACTTGCCCATCAGGAAGATTCAAATTATGCCCAGAATGCAGAGGGCGTTATTCTTTAGTATGTGTGGGCATCAGTCTGGGCAAAACTTCTGCAGAAGCTGAGGCACTGATCAGAAATACATACATGTTTCTACAGGATTTTTCACATCATCCCTTGGCATGAAATCCATCATACTGCTGGATTTGAGACTTGCAACACAGAAGTATATTTGTCTCTTAGGTATAGGAAATTGAAGCAGTCAGCGTTTTACAAGGAAGCAGGTATTTCTGGCAAGTGTGGGGTAACTTCCCAGTAATACGCTGATGCCAGTGCAATCTTAGCTATTTTAACAAATAAGACACAAATAGCAAATAGCAGGTGCTTTCTGAAAGACCACTGCAAGAGGCAGCTTTTCCAAGATATTGCAAACAGACTGCAATTTTTGTGGTTATCTGCCTTGTCATATGTGAGTCTGAGCTCAGAGTGGCCTTTATGATTTGAGTACACATAGAAGCCTCCAAAGTCCAAACTGTTACTTCTACATCTATCAACAAGCTCACCTGTTAGAGTACACAAGGTTCTCATTAAGCACATTTGTTAGTATTTATCTACCACACAGAATAGTTCTACTGAGGTCATAGTTCATTAGTTACACATTAGGTTTTCTCATCAGTGTGACATGTGGAGGTTCTTTTCTGGCCAAGTCTATTTAGGGTTCTAAATACTTCCTGTGCTTGGATGGCTATATCTTCCTAAGATTTGAGAAATTTTCTATGACTCTTTCACTGAATGGTTTTCTAGTACTTTAGCCAGAACTGTGGCTTCTTTCTCTGTTTCTTTTTGTGTGTAAATTTGGCCTTTTTACATTGTTCACAGGCTATGTATTCTGCTCATTCATATTTTTTTTCTTTATTTCTGTCTGAATGTGATAATGCACCAATGTCACCTTCACAGTGATGTTTGCTTACTTGATGTAGTCTGTGGTTGAAGTATTCCAGTTGCTAACCAGCAAAATAAGGCCTGGGAAGAAGCTTGGTCCAGAAAGATCTTCTTTTTTTGCATAAGACTTTTATATCAACTTCTAAGTGTTGTCAACTAATTACAGTACACACATACAGACTGCAGAAAGGTAAAATATGTGCCTTTGCCAATTTTGATCTGTGGGCCAAAAGTTTAGTGTTTCCTCCTACTTTAGATTTAAAAAATGAAGGTTGTGAAGGCCCAAAATGGATAAATTAATATCAACTGTTTGGCTCATTGGTTGAGACAGGCTGGCTTTTAGTTGACCAGAAAGTTCTATCTAGTATCCTCATTGGGAAGCTGCCTATATCAATATATGGAAAGCAAATAATTTTTAACCTCTCTTACACTATTTGATGCATTATATTTCATTTCTAGATGGCAGGCTAAATTAATGCACGAGGCTTTGATGAATGTACAAATATTTACCCAAAATGCAAATGCAGCAGAAATAAGGGAGGGGATAATAAATCACTCTTCCTTAAGCAAACACGGCTCCAGATCTGGTTTGCGATGATGGTCCAGCCCATCTATTATTCATAATGCACTGTAAGGACAGTGCCAGAACATCTTCTCTACCCCCTTCAGGGAAAGAGAGACTGTAAAATGTGTGTATGTGTGTGTGTGTGTGTGTGTGTGTGTGTGTGTGTGTGTGTGTGTTGTGGCGAGTTCTCATGGTGGTAAATTAACCTTTGCTTGTTTGGGGGATAAAGAGAAAGGTTCTCCAAGTTGATCTAGCCTAAAGTTTGTCTCTCCTGTCAGAATGGCTCTATCCAAATGTCCTGGTGGTTCTAGAGTTGGCCCCATCATGCCCACAGAGGTCCAGAACAAACAAGAACCTACCTGGTACTTGTTCACAGCAAAGGGTTCCAAGTGGAAGAGGGTCTGGCTCGGAAACTCCCAGTGTCCCTCGTCACCAGCTTCCTCACCCACCAAGGCTGGTTTTTCTGTTTTGTTTTTGGTTGTTGTTGTTTCTTCTGTTTTTGTTTTTTTGAGACAGAGTCATATTATGTGCCCCCCCACCACTGGTCTAGAACATCCTATGTAGACCAGGCTGGCCTCTAATACACAGAGATCTGCCTGTGTCTGCCTCCTGAGTGCTGGGATTTAAAGGTGTGTGCAACTGTATCTAGTCCTCGGCTCCTTTCTATATAATGTGTATCTAAGAAAAGTCTGAGGAGAGGGGAGGAATCGAATCAAACTTTATTTAGTGACATCATGCAGAGCAGTGCTCAGATCATACCCTGCAGTGTGGACTGATGCTGAAGATCCCATCTCTGGGTTGGCAGCATTCCAGAGGCTCTCTTGCCTTGCCTGGCACCCAGCTGAGTCTGTAGCAAACATCTCTTCATCCAGATGTGAGGGGCTGTCATTCCAGGTGGGAAAGCCAGAACCCTTCCTCAGAGGTTTCCATTGTCACTGTCTGGATTCAGGAGATTCTCACTAGAGTCTGAGTACCCACACTGGCTATTCACTAATCATGTGACCTGGACAAGACGAGATGCTGCGGACTTGTGCCTTCTTTTTCTGTACACTAGGATTAATTTAAAAATAAACAAACAATCTGTATTTTCTGCCTCTTTAAGCCAGATGTAAGGAATGAAATATATTATTACATACTTTCAGAATACATAATGGCCAGGTGGTATATTTATTCCCTGTTCCTGCTAGTTACTACCAATTTAAATGGCTTAAACGCACATAGTCTCATTATCTTACAGTGCTGGAAATCAGAAGTCAAAATGGGTCACAGAGTTGAGTTCAAGAGTAGGGGATTCAAACCCTCCTCCTTTCCAGCTTCTAGAAACCTCCTGCTTTCTTTGGTCCATGGTCCCCTCCTCCATCTTCAAAGCCATCTCATCTTTCACTCATAAAGATCTTGTGATTACATTGTGCCTTCCTGGGCAGTCCAGGGTAGCCTCCCCGTGTCTAAATAATGAAGCTGTCAGTATCCCTAAAACCTCTACTGCTATAGAAGGTAAGGTGCCCACAGGTCCTAGCCTATAGGATGACCACATCTTCAGGAGCTGGTGTCTGCTGACCACAGGTATTTTCACTGGACTATCCCCAGTTTTAGTCCCAAACACATACACACAAAGATTTCTTTTTAAAAATCCATTTAAAAATTATTGAACACACAAAATAATCCTTGTTTTCTTCATCTCCACATAGGACCATCCTACATTCACGAACACACACTGACACTCACACCCACATGTGTGTTTATATACTTATTGTGGATTCCATGCAAGACTAAAACGTGAGGTATTTGTCCTTATGAATCTGACTTATTTTGCCTAAAATGATCTCCAGTCCCATTCATTTTCTTGCAAATAACTTAAATCTGTTTTTCTTTACTGACAAATAATATATAACTGTATATATGGGCCACATTTTCTTTATCCATTCTTCTGATGATGAACATCAAGGCTGATTCTATTCCTTGGCTATGGTGAATAGTACTACAGTGAATGTGGGCGGCCAGGTATGTATGAAGTATGCTCACTCAAGCATTGGGTCCATTTATTAAGGTGCACTGCTTGAAGGAGACCTTGAGAAAGAGGTGACAGAGGTGATTCACTCTGTCTTCTCTCAAGTGACCCAAGTCTGGGTCAGGGTTTCTCAAAGTGAGAGTCAGTGTATCCTGCATCTGAGTCACATGGGTTGGGAGCTGGTGAAAAGTGGTGGACCTTATCCAGCCATCTTCCCACCTCCCCATGTCCTACATCTCTGTATAATCCTGCTGAGGCAGAGGTCTGGGAGCTGTTTCTAATGAGCTCCTGGCTGATTCATGTGTCCACTGAATGAGGAAGCTATGCTTACAGAGAACTGCAGAGCCCCTCAGAGCTCCACCCTCTGCCTCTTGGTTTGAAAATCCCCAGTAATCTCAGGCATAACCCAGGTCTGCAGCTTTACTAGGACCCTGGCACCTCTGCAAGGAAGCAGCAAGGTTCCTGGGTCACACCTGCACTGACACCTCTGATTGGCTCTGCTCCTCTCATCCTCTGGCCTTGTCCATCCTTTCTTGTTCCTGTAGAAAGAGGACATGAAATGGGAAGATTATTCCAAAAGGTCAGAACTGTTATTTTCAAAGACAGTTGGCAACATTGTTCTTGAAGGTGTGACCTGATGGGGACTGATCTTCTCATTCACTGGGTACAGTCTACCCAGGTCAGGGTCAGTGTAGCTCACATGTATGTGTGTCAAACAAATTGATTTTTTCTCTTAGATTGCACAAGTATACAAGATGTAGGATTTTCTATGGAGCTGTTTTGGTGGTAAATCTGCTCCCTGCAAGAGCTGGAATTAAAATGGATGCCTATTTATTTATTTTCCACCCATCTTGTTCCTGTGGTAACCCTCATCCTGTATATAATCTAGCCCTGCCTATACCAGAGACATCATTTCCACCAGGCACTTACCCTAAGACTGTGAACCAGACATTTCTTCCTCTGGGATTTTTTTGTCCACAGGATGTTACAACTTCCCTCCTTGCTCCAATGTTCCAGGCATTTTGGCTTTGTTGTTCTTTTCAAACCTACTAGGTTTATTGCTAACTAACATAGGACCCATGTTCTATGTCTCACCAGCCACCCTTCTTGGAGACTTGTTTTTGCTCCTTTGAATTCTATCATAGAGGATCTGCTAACATGTCTTCCATGACAGGGCATCCTGATCAGCCAGCATAGTATTGTGCCACCTCCCCACCTTCCTGCCTCTTATCCTAACCTGGCATCAATATGCCATCTTGCCTTTTGTTAAGGTTGTATCTGGAATGGCTTTCCCAGGGAAACATAGATCCCTTATGAGTGTGACGATGGGAAGTGGGATACAGATGGGCATGGGGAATGAGACCCTGTTCTGGGTTCACCAGTGTCTGCCTCAATCATGGTCAGAGAACAATGCCCCCAAGGAGCCTATGTCTTTCTTGCTCCTGAGATACCACCCTTTGCCTCATGGATTCATCTTTCTGAGCTCAACCTGCTTCCTAATGTAGTCACAAAGTTCAGAAACCAGATGGTGAGGCTGCCTATGAGCTCAGAGCATCTTGACCAAGCAGTTACTGAGGACCCCCTCCTATGGGGTTTATTGGCTCCTTCTATTCTGCTGGGGACGGTTCCCACCATACTGCCTGTTTAGCATATTTTCAGGGCTTTTAAGATTTGTTCTATCTGCTCACTTTCACCTGACCCTCAAGTCAAGTTTTGTGGTCGCTCTCTTGCTAGGTCTTCCACCTGCCTGGCACTGTGTCCAACCACCACCGCTTCTGCCTGGTCCTGGACCCCAGGGCTGCTGTGGAGATTGTCAGCAGAGCCTCATTCAGACACAGGAGACCCGGTTTGGTGACGCAGATCTGGTTTATTGCAGAAAGGGACAAACTTATATGGGGCAGTGGTCCAATCATAGCACAGCGAGTAGGATACCTTATTAGCATAACAGGCTTAGCATCTTAGCACAGTATAGCGGGCCAGATGCCTTATTAGCATAGTAGGTTTCAGTTAATTGAGGTTTCGGTTTCCTGGAAGTCACATGACCCAGGCTGTTGTTACTCAACCGTTTATCTGGAAGTGACAGTTTTAGAATTTAGAGGGTGGAGAGTGGGAAGTGGTGAGCTCTAGGTATCAGTCTCATGATTTACCTGTTAGAGTGTCTGTTACAAGGCATTCCTCGTGGCTCCAGTGGCTGGGCCATTGCCTCAGGCTGCTGTAAGGCAGTCATAAGGACTTCTACTCTAGGCTCAAGCCTATCTCCCACAAAGTTTCATCTCTTTTGTCATCCATACCAGTAGAGTTATATCTGGGACATGGCCACTTCTGTTGGGATCCCACTGCAGCCAGGTAATCAGGATCTGTGAATAAGTTCTTACTTATACAATGTGAACAGAGATAATATGTATGAAACCTTTACTTCATTTTCTCAAAAGGAAGTCTAGTCTCCAAATGCTGCTTTCTTCTTATTCTTGTTGACTGAAGTAGTGTTGAAGCTTTACGTTTGACAATGGAAGAATTTGTCAGTCTAGTCCCTGAAAAGAAGTGTGTCTGCCAAGATGTTGGTTGAGTGGACACATCTTCCCTTCACCTTCTTCTTAAAGAGGAGGCTATCCAATTTTATGGACATCTACTCATCCATTATTTCCTTCCCCTCTGCAACTAGCCTCAGGATCACAGTTTCAGAGGTTTCAGCCTACAGTCCTTGGCTCCATGGATTCCGGGCCTGTGGTGAGCCAGGACACCATGGTAGTGCAAGAATGTAGTACAGGAGTCTGCTCACCTCACAGCAGCCTGCAAGAGAGCCAGGAAGGGGCTGAAGACTTTAACTGAAAGTTATTGACTTTCTACAACTAGACCGTACCTCTTAAAGTTTCCAGGGCATTCCAAAGCAGCACCATCATCTGGCAACCAAGTATCTAAAGCATGAGTCATGGAAGACATTTCATATTTAAACCATAGCATCAAGTCTTAGACTGAATGCTTTCTTCACTGAGGGGTTACATTGATCACAGATGTAGATAACTATCCTACAATCACTAATGAATAATAAACACTGTTGATTGATTTTATTGATTGATTTTATTATACTTACCTCTGAAAACAGGTGTCTAAATACAACTTATCCCCCTTTTTACGTATTTTCTGTGTCTTCATTTCAAACTTTCTGTGCTGGATAGCCTTAGCTATCAACCTGACACAACTGGGAAGAGGGACCTTCAATTGGGGAATTTCTTCTATTGGATTGGTCTGTGGGCATGTCTGTGAAGTATTTTCTTGGTTGCTGGGTGATGTAGGAGGGCCCAGCTCACTGTGGGTAGTGCCATTCCTAAGCAAGTAGTGCTGGGTTGTATAAGAAAGCAACTTAGCACAGACCAGAGGAGCAAGACAGTAAGCAGCATTCTTTCATGGTCTCTGCTTCAGATCCTGCCCCAAGGTTCCTGCCTTGACTTCCCTCATTGATGAACTGTGATTGGGATGTGTATGCCAAATAAACCCTTTCCTCTCCAAGTTGGTTTTGATCAGAGCATTTTATCACAGCAATAGAAAAGCAAACTGGGAAAGTTTCAAAATCTCTCCCCACCTCTTGCAAAGTCTATGGTGCATTAGATTCTCTTTGCCGTGACAGCATGCGTGCTCCGCAGGCTGTGTCCGACATCCAGGCCAGTGGTTGCTATTCTCTCCCACTCCATACACATAACAGAGCAAAGCAAACTCTGATGTCACAGAGGTACCCTGAGGATGCCCGCAGAGTACACCAAAGTGTGTCATTTGCAAATGTAATAATAGTAAGAGTATTCGCGCATTGCTTGCAGACTTCCTTTCTGCTGACTGCAGCTTTGGGAGGCTGATGCGTGTCTCAGAAACCCCCAGCCCCTGCCTTCTGCTGCCTCAGCGCATCTTGCTAAACTTGCCAGTAAGATGTCAGGGGTGTGTTCTAGAGCCCTTCTGTAAACACATTAATTCTCTTCATCCTCTGCCTTTGCACAATACCCAATTCATACATGAAGCACACACTGGAGACAGTACAGAATTATGCCTCTATGTCCTGAATTTTCTGGATAAGAACTAAGTTTAGAGAGACCACAAGTGCTGTTCAGGAGGCTGGAGACAAAGTGTTGTGTCACTGTTCCCACATGGCTGTTGTCATACTTCGTAAAGCCATTCTTAAAGGGAAAAAGGAAGTGGGAAGATATTTCACCTCCTGCATATCTTCATTTCCCATTCCTCTTCCTTCCTTGTTCGTATGATCTAGGCTTTATGTGGCATTACCCTTCATTTTCAAGGCTAAGAATACTGTATTATTTGAGGATGATGCTGAGCAAACATTTGCTGTGGACAGGAATCCTACTGGACAAGTTTCACTTGAAAATGATTTACGTGAAGTTTGTTAATTCAACTGAAGAATTCAAACCCATTGGGGTGACAGATAGGACTTGATCTGAGAATTTATTTATCCATGTAACCTTAGTACTTTGCCACATCTTTACTGTGCTTTATTTCGTGTTGAATGCATGCTCAGTCCACATTAAGTCATCTACCTGGATCAAGCTCCAAAGGAGAAAAATGTGTGCAGTTTCACAACATTCTCATCAAACCATACAGGATCAGACTTGTTCATGGACCTGTTGCTGAACTACAGTTGGTGATGCATGGCTGTGACTCACTGGGCTTGAACAGAGCCAACCCAGCCCAAAGTGTGTCCTTCTGGCTTTGTTCATTCACATTTCCCATCTTGCCTACATATGGTTATGTATGTGCACATGACTAGGGATGTCCACAGAGGCCAGAGGCATCCGATCCCCTGGAGTTGGAGTTGAAGTTGTGAGCCATTGGAAGTGGGTGTCAGGAACTGAATTCAGGTCCTCCTCAAGAGCAGTACAAGCTCTTAACCGCTAAGCCATGTTTTCAGCCCTAATTTCCAACATGTGGCCCACAGATAGTCTGCTTTTATCTACAGAGCAGGCCAGTTTCCCTTGACACAGTCCATGATACAGTTGATGTTAGCATAGGACTTATCGAAGTGGGCCTACATGAATCAGGAACCCCTGTTAGCAGGCAGCTTTCCCTAGATGACAGCTAGAAAAGCTTGAAGAGGGAAGGAAGAGAGAGTCGGAGCACGAGAATGACCTGACATGCTACTGCTGGCTTGGAGATGTGTGCCCACTGGAAGAAGGCAGCTTCGGGAGGACCAAGATGCTTATTGTAAAGATGGAGATTCTGAAGCTCAGAGGGAAAGAGACCATGAAATGGCAAGAAAAGACCTCCTTTCTCCATGTCTTCTGATTCTGGACTCTGTTAATAACTGGGCAGATAAGAGGAAGGATGAATGATTGAGAGAAAAAGTTTAATATGCAGTCACGCTTGACCTTGGATATTGGTTCTACTACTGCCCATCTTCTTTAGCAAAAATTAATATAATTCTCAGATCTGCAGGATCTTCAACAGTAAAATAACAAGAATTAAAGGGTCAACCTCATGGATTTTCCCTAACACCCTAAGGAGCTGATGCTTGTAAAACTCTCCATGGTGCCATGGAATATCACAAATATTATTAGTCACAAGTCCTGTTACTGATATATTATTGAACCAATCATATAATAATTGGTTATAATTATAATCAATTTACTAACACAAATATAAGATGAAACAAAAGTCCAGGCAAAAAAAGACTGCCTTAGTCTACCAGAGTAAAGATCAAGAGCACAGACTTCTAGTCTAATGGAACTTTCTTACTTTTCTTTACCTGTAAATTTTCTTCACCTATAAAATGGAGTCAATCTAATAAGTCTGTTGTAACTTTTAAAAAATTGCTATATTTATGTGTATGTTATGTATATGTGTGTGTGCTTGTGAGAGTTTATGTGCACCATGTGTGTGCAGGAGCCCACAGAGGCCAGAAGAAGGCATAGGATCCCCTGGAACAGGAGTCACAGATTGTTGTTAGTCACCATGTGGGTGCAGAGAACGCAACCCAGGTCCTCTATAAGAACAGCCAGTGCTCTTAACCACTGAGCAATCTCACTAGAGTTGATATGGTATTGAATAAAATAATTCAGGGTCAACAACTAACATAACACTTGCTAGAGAATAACTGCCTAAGAACTAGCATGTTGGGGGCACAGCAATCATCACTGCATTATTTGGTGTGCCAGCATGTCTATCCATCTGTTCTGTGACTGAGCTAGCTGGTCTTCCTTTTCTTCACATTGATTGATTGATTGATTGATTGATTGATTGATTGTTTTACTTTTATCTGCATTTATTTTATGCTCAATTTATTCCCAGGCCATAAGTTTTTGTTTTTTCAGTTTCTTCTGGGATTTCTTTTACTTTTGTGCAACTTCCTCTTCAGGCTTAGGAACAATTTGTTCCTTTTCAGTAAGGATCATTTCGATATGGCAGGGGGAGCTCATGTATGGGCTAATGTGACCATGAGCTCTGTAAGTTCTGCGGTGCCTCTTGGGTGATTTGTTCACCTGGATATGCTCAATGACCAGAGAGTCTACATCTAAACCCTTAAGTTCAGCACTCTTTTGGGCCACCGACCTTGTGTCCAGCACCACTGTTTGGCCTGGGCACACCTACCAACTCCACTATTATAACGTTGGAATGGCACACACTGCTTCTTTAAAGTGACATCTTTCAGATACTTGGTGGCTTTTCGGATATGCATACCCTTGATGGCCTGGGCAGTTTCACATGTGTTCTTAAAGTGAACATGAAGATTGGAACCTCTTGATTTGCATGATTTTTGTAGGGTTTTCTGGGTCAAGAGAGTAGCAAACCATTTTCACAGGTCACCTCAGGCCGCTTACAAGAACCTTTTCACTTTTAAAATGAGGGAACTATTCTGTTTTTCAACTCCTTCTTAGAACTGGCATGAGAATTCTTTTAGGTGATGAGAAAGGAAAGCCTACCATCTTATATGAAAGCAGAAGATAGCACTGATTTCGGGGAATGCAGTCTCTCCTTTTCTACCATTAACAGGAGTCCTTTAGGTGGCCAGTGCAAGGCCACCTTGCTGCTACTGATGCTCTTGCCAGCTCAGCCTGAGCAGCATCAGGTCAGGGCTACGCAGGCCCCATCCAACTTAGAACCTAGAGGACAGAGGCTGTGTAACTGCAGATGAGGCTAGATGCCCAGGTTGAAAATCCCATCTTAAATGGGGTAGGGGACAAGAAATCTAACACGTTAGTGGAAAAAAAAAAACAGTTTTTCTTCCCATTCAA
Source organism: Nannospalax galili (assembly GCF_000622305.1). Lineage (NCBI taxonomy): Eukaryota > Metazoa > Chordata > Mammalia > Rodentia > Spalacidae > Nannospalax > Nannospalax galili. The sequence goes on from NW_008341669.1 coordinate 634,643, forward strand.
AGTGAGGACACAGGCCATGCCAGGGAGCTACGAGGAGACCTCTGTCTTGGCATTTTATGACACCTTGATGTGTATCTTAATTCATTACCAAACCAGAGAACATCAGGCTTTTTCAGTCGGATAAGAAGACTAACTTCCATATCTCCTTATAAAGCACGTTACAAATTTCTCAGCCTGAATACTTTTAGTACTTAAAACCAATTTATTATTTAAAAGCAGTGCAGAATATGACTGAAAACAGAGTATAGTGGATCATAAATACAATCTATAAACTTATCATCACATAATGAATAAACCAATTCACATGGAATTGAGTAATAGGCTTATGAAAGGAGAAAATTAAAATGATTCAGACCAGAGTACAGTGGTTTCCTGCTGTGAATGCTCTACTGATCCCATAATACCCTGTCCAAAAGGACTGATCACTTGTTCATGACCTCTGCATATAGCCCACCATCAACGGTGTGATTGCTTAGCAATAATTGGTATTCTAAAACGTACAACCTTGTCCTCCAATCTACCAAACTTTGTCATTTGTTTCTTATGGTCTATAACCAAAGCAATTTCTTTACTAAAAACCCAAGTGAAAAAAATGTTTTGATGAAAACGCCAACTGCCTGCAAACACACACACCTCCCAAGTTTCACAGCACAATTTGATTTTTGAGACACGTGTCCCCAAAGAACATCCGAACTGTCTACATTTTTTCCCTCCTAAGGGAGAAATTTTGATATCATGCTTGAGGTGAGCTGCAGGAACTTCATACACTGTCAGAAAACCTTTAAACTATTCCCTTGAAAAGGCTACCCAGCCTTGCCACCTGGCAAATTCAGATGCTGAAATAGAACCCCAAAGCCTTCCTGTCTGCTGGATCAAAATAAACAGTTGTCTCACATCCTGATGAGACTTCTGTGTCTGATTACCTTAGTGCTCAAACACTTACATAAATCAGAATGTGACCTTTCAAATTATCCTCTCACACTCCTTTTATTTTGTAGTGGAAGAAACTGGGCCAGGGTATGAGTGATGTTTTGATTAAGGTTCAGTCATGAGGCAGTGAGCCCAGGGATAAAACCTTAGGTCTTGTTTTTAGCTCAGACCTCTTTCCTTACATCTGCCAAATACTGGTTCCTCCATCTACCACCATGGATAAGCCACCTGAATTTTCTGGGTTCCACTTTGCCTCCTTATATAATTGGATGATATATTCTTATCCATGCTGATTTTGCATGGATGTTCAGAGGGCCCATGCAGATAAGAAACTAGACAGGGCTTTTGCAAAACAGGAGTATTGTGTTAAAATAAGAACTTATTCAACTGGGTCATTTCTCTAGAAAATGGGAGAAGTCATGTTTTATTTATTCCAGTATTTTGAGAAAGACACAGAGCCACTGATGGTTGAGTAGATGGATGAACAAATTAAATCAGTGCAGACCCATTGGTATCAGTTCTTATGTTCAGAGAGTTATCAGGTACAACTCTCAGAAACAACAGTCAGGAGTGATGTGGTTTCCATGGTAACCTCAGCCCTCATCCTCCACACCAGGAAGCTGCTAGTCAGCACTAGAGACAGCAGATTTGTAGCTTACCAAAGATGCTCCCCAACCAGCTCCAGCCAGTGTGCATTTGTTCAGGAACTTAGAAAGCTCTTGTTCAAGATGCCCATATTTACAGTGGCACATGGGCTGCAAACACTGTTTCTTTAGTTTAACAGTTTTATTTATTTTTATTTTATATGTATGAGTTTTTCACCTGCACATAAATGCACCTATCCATGCAGTGTTTGTGGAGGCCAGAAGAGGGTGTTGGATCCCCTGGAACTGGAGTTGTTAACTGCCATATAGGTACTGGGAACTGAACCCTGGTCCTCTGCAAGAACAGCCGATGCTCTTAACCACTGAGCCATCTCGCCAGCCCCCTTTATTTTATTTTTATTAAAAACTTGGTCATGGCAGTTGATAAAGGAATCTACATGTGGAACTAGAGTTGATAATGTTCTGATATGAAGTTTCAAAGATGCCTCCACAGACTTTTGAAAAGCTGGTCAGCAACTAAAAGCAAAAACCGTGACCAAATCTACCATTTCTCATTTTTCAGAAACGTGATAGGGTTATGTTGTCAGACAAGTGGCAATAAAGACCAAAGAGTTCCCAGGATCTCCCACATAAAATACTAATTTTTAATGAGGGTAACTCAAAATGCCACCAGCTTTTACTACGTGCAGTGCACTATGCTGTCGCTCTAGAAGAATTAATCACTGGGTATCTGTTCCACTAAACCAACTAGTGATTTTTGAGACATAGTTCCACAAGTGATCTCAAATCCTACCAAAGGAACTCTGGCTTTCAGATTAAAACTTTGATGCCTTTAAGCCCCCTGAAGAAATAACACTTGAAATTGTTAATCATATACTTTAGTGAATTAACCAGTTTTTATCACTGTCATGAAATATCTGACACAGGCTAAATTTATATATATATAAAAAGGGTTCACTCATCTCAGCTCTGGAGGTTCAAATTTCAATCAACATACTCTAGGCTCTGGTGATATTCTACCCTTAGCTGAGTCATACCATGGCAGAGCAGCATCATGGGAGACACAGGGTGCAAGGCACCACATCTCAAAGCAGAAAACAGATTGTTGAGTGGGTTTTCCTACCAAGCCTTTCCTGAGAGCTATGGAGAGGTAATATGAAGAATATGTAAATTCAGTGGAATGTGGTAGTGTATGTTGGATCACCTGGAACTGGAGCTACAGATGATTGTTAGCCACCATTCAAATACTGGGAACCAAACCCAGGTCCTCTGCAAGAGGCTCTTAACCACTGAGCCATCTCTCAAGGCCCCTATGTAATAATTCAATACACACTATCTTCTTTAATCCCCATAGCTTTTCATAAGGAGGTACTATTTGTGTCCCCATTTTATAAAGAGAGAAGCTGAGTCTTAAAAATGAGAAATCACAGTTGGGCATGGTGGTGCATGCCCTTTAATCCCAGCACTCAGGAGGCAGAGGCAGGCCGATATCTGTGAATTCAAGGCTAGCCTGGTTTACTCGGTGAGTTCCAGGCCAGATGGGGCTACAGGGAGACCCTGTCTAAAAGAAAAAAAAGAAAGAAAGAAAAAAGAGAAGTCACATGGCCACTGTCACACACAAGGACACACCATGGTGGGGATTCAAGCCTAGGCAGCCTCACCCCAGCACTGATATTCACCACACTGCTAAGGGGCCTTTGCTAGTTTTGTGATGATCAAGGTGGGACAAGGCTAAGTGATGAGGCAAAAATCTTCCAACATTTAAACTCCTTTGGCTAATTTACCCTTAGTCACCTCATTTCTCAGCAACATATTTATGTTCTAGGTATATAGCTTTCCCCTCGTAGCTTGCTTGTAAGTGCTCCGAACTTATGCCCCTCCCATCCCCCACCCAGCTGTCTGACCCTTTCTACTAAGTCATTCATGTCCCAAAGTAGATGTGACCTCCTCAAGGGCTCACCTCCTGTCTCCCACCTGGATTAGGTTTCCCACATGACTCCAGGACATGGGGAGTACGCTCTGCAGCTCCCCTGGACTCCCTTGGTGTAGGACACCCCAGGTCTCCATCCCAGGTTACAAGGTAGAATTTATTTCTTATTCTTGGCCTATGAAGTCTGGGATAGCCGGGCTACGCCTGTCCTATCCCACAGATGTTGCACACACACTTGTTCCATGAATAACAAACAGCTCCACACTGCTGCGCTAGAGCTGGCACGTAACTTCCTTGTTTTCTTGGCCTGTGGCACCGCTCTGTCAAGACGGAGCACTTCTCCTGGCGACATCAGGAGAGCTCATGCTACTTACGCTATTTATTTTGTTTTTCTTTATGTACACGTTAGTTGTCTTTATGGCTCAGGGATGCTATTCAGGGCCCATGAACTTCCTGGATATGGTTCACAGAGACCAGTCCAAGCAGGAAAGATCTGAGACACCAGTGGAGACAAGTTTCAAATCCGCATCCTCTCTGTTACCGCCTCTGAAAAAGGGCTAGCCTGAGGTGGGGGCCTCTCTTACTTCCTGTTCCTTTAAACACTCTTTTTTGGATGCCGTTTACACATTCATTTCAAGTAAGTGGAACACTCATGGGATTCATCACAACTTCATAAGTATTTTACATTTTTATTAGCATACAATCCTTATACTTACACACATTTTCATTCAAGTAATTGGCATACTTTAACCGTATTCATTACGACCCTCCCTTTCCCTCTTCTTATCAGGCTCCTCCCTTTTCCCAACTAATCTGCCTTTTACTTTCATGTCATATATATTTTCCTGAAAATGACATGATTTTGTTTTTCTTTACGGCTGAAGAAACCTCTGTTGCGTGTATAGACCACATTTTTTTTAAATCCATTTATCTGACTTTGAGCATTTAAGCTGATTCCATAACTTGACCATTGTGAGTAGGGCAGCGTTAATCAAGGATGTGTGCACGGTATTGCTGTTGTTTGCTGACTTAGATTCTTCTGGATACAAACATTGATTTCCACGGTGGCTGGAAAAGCTGACATTCCCACCGGCATGGTGTGAAGCCCCACCCCATCCTCACCAGCATTTGTTGTGGTTTGTTTCCTTAAGGATAATGAATGGATGGAAATTTATTTATTTATTTATTTATTTTATGTATATGAATGTTCTGCCTGCATAGCCGTAAGTGCACCCATGCTGTGCAATGCCTGTGGAAGCCAGAAGAGGGCACTGGATTGCCCTGGAACTGGAATTACAGACAGTTGTGAGCCACCACCTGACTGCTGGGAACTGAACCCCGGGTCCTCTGCAGGAACAGCCAGGGCTCTTAACTGAAAAGCCATCTCTCTAGGCCCTGGATGGGACTTTTATTGACCTTGTTTTACAAATAACGAAACCGACACCCAGAAAGGTTGTCGCCAGTCATACAGCCAGAGATAAGCAGAACCAGGACTTGAACGTGAATCCTTCAAAGCACCTTATATTTCGGTCAAACACTGACAAATCCTCACACAAATATTCCTTCCGCAACAATGGGTACAATCATTAAGATGTGTTAGACTTCAGTTTGAGAGAGTAATTGATTGTTCCCAGGAGCAATTGATTAAGAAAGTGAAAGACTGAATTGACCATCTAATGAAGCTCTGAGCATCTAATGAAGTCACATGGGGTCTAGCCATGTGCTAGACAGATAGGGGTTGACATTTCATAAACGGCTCAGTAAGTCATAGACACTTCAATGAGATGTGAGCATACCCGTGTTTGTCCCGAGGAGACGTGTTAAATTTTGCCTTTTCGAAGGCATGTGTCAAAGAAAGGAAAACCTATTTAAGGCAGGTTTGTTTTGCTGGATCTTGAGAGCATCGTTTTAAATGGTGGGAATACAATATATAACCCAGTCTTATCCATTCTCAGAAGCAAAAAACCTTGGGAAGAGATAGTAATAATGCACAGCAAAGATTGTTAACCCTTCTCAGTCCCTCCACCATGAGGTTGAGGAGACCTACAAGCCAAACTGCCAAAGCACAAGGGGCCAGATTGCGCCTGCCCAACTTAACGCTGTTAAAACACAAGTTCACCTGTGTGGAGGGTTTACTGTGTCCCACTGCTGTGACTTTACATGACTTTTCTCATTTAATCTTTTTCCTAATAATTTTGTGAGTGGAATTATTGATTTTAATGCCCACATTTTACAATGACAGAAACCTGCATCCAGAGAGGTTACATTAGTAAAGTCCCAACACTTAAAAGCAGGAAGAGAATGTGAACTCAAAGCCCTCAGCATTTTTGCTGAAAATAATAAGAGATCAACATCATCTCTGGGTTAGTATTTATGCTTCTTTTCCTATTTTCACCTTGTGTCATGGATAAAGAAGATCATCAGCAAGTATTTATGTTTTTGCATAAATTAATCACAATTCTTGTAGCCATTGTGTCATACATAATTGGCTTTGGTTGTCAACTTGACACACCTGGGTAGAGGCAACCTCAGCTGGGGAATTTCCTCTATGGAAATGGACTGTGGCTGAGTCTGTGAGGCATTTTCTTGATTGTTGAGTGATATGGGAGAGCCCAGCCCACTGTGGGTGGTGCCACCCCTGAGCAGGTGGCCCTGGGTTGTATAAGAAAGCAGTTTGAGCACAGGACACAGGAGCAAGCCAGTAAGCAGTGTTCCTCCACTGTCTATGCTTCAGTTCCTGCCTCCAGGTTCCTCTTTGAGCTCCTGTCCTGACTCCGGTCAGTGATGATGGACTGACCATAAGCTGTAAGAGGAAATGAACCCTTTCCTCCCAAGTTGGTTTTGGTCAGTGCTTTATCACAGCAACAGAAAGCAAACTAGGACACATTTCATTTTGCAGAATAATTGGTAAGGCCCTTGTAAAGAAGGACATTTTTGGGCTACTCCTGTCTCCCACATAAGATGCAATCAGGTGAAGCTTTTGAATTAAATGTGATGCTTAGTTATGTCTGACAGAAGCCATCTGTGCTGAGAGAGGGAGCAGTCTTGGCAAGGCTCACCCCTCTCTGACTGGATTTCTTCCTTATCTGGGGAACTGGAAGCATTTCTGGAGTGGAGGGCGGGGCAAGCAGGATAACCTGAGGGGACCTGGCCTGTCCTCTTTTGTTTCATTCATTATGTGCCAAATGGATGTGGGTCTGAAAGCCCAGCACACCGGTTCTCCAGAGAAGACACTGACAGTGCTTCATAGCTGACCAGAACTAGTTTGGAACATTCATTCTGCTCACAACCTCAAGGGAAAAGAGAGTTGGTTATGCCATGTGAGCACAGGGTCCATAGCAGGGCTGCTCCCGAACAGTGCTCTCTCCTGCAGTGTATTCCTGGGCAAGTGGGCAAGTGCTTAATTTCAGGATTATAAGGACACTGGAGTGTTACCCTGCAGGATCAAGTTTCATGATATCCTTAATTTGGGCTGAAAGGAAGCGTTTATAGAGTTGGGAGTAGAGCCTAAAGGGAAAGCTGGTGTTGACCTTGGTTCTCTTTAGAGTGAGATAATAACAGTAACTGATAATGACAACTAATTTTTCAGCACTTTTTCTGTATTATCTCTATATGCTCAGTGTTCTAAACACCACAGCCCACTTAATTCTCAGAATAGCTGCACTAAGTGTATCTTATCATCTGCCTCTTAAGATGCTCTGAGGCTCAGGTTCATCCTCACTGGACAGAGAGCAAAAACTTTGCTTAAACTGCAGGCTTCTCTGCATACCACTCGGCACAGGCACACAGGGAAATAACGGAAAAGCAGTCTTTTCTTGTAATGGTTTTTTTTTTCTATAGGGGCTTAGAAAGTGCTTTTGCCAAAGACAACTCAGGTGTATTTATGCTTATTACCTGAAACTAGACCTTGACCCTGAGCCAAGGACTTGGGAGCCAGCCAAATATGCCCATGGAAAATTTGCCCAGTAAAGGCAAGTCTTTAATATGCAGTACCATATCAATTGTAGAAAATCTGTAAGTGACATTTTCCCTCCTAATGACACAAAGGGGTGGTTAGCTGTGAAATGAGGGAGAAGCATTTAAGGTCAGCCTGGAAACACTGCTGTTGAATCACTACCAGGTAATGTAATTAAAACACAGAAAGCTCAAGTCATTTGTTTTTAATGTAGTATATTTGCAAGCCACATTTGTTAGACATTGTTTAAATCCTCCCTATCGCTTTATGTGAGGAGAGGGGACATTAAAAGTTTATACCTAGCCTCAGGTAATGCCATAGATTCATTAAATAAACACAGTTTGAAAGCGTGAAGCAAGATGGTGAGGGCCTGTTTAGAATTAATGAAAAGTAATAAACATAACTGTCCAAGAGATAACTACCAGAGGGTAAGAGATGGCCCCACGGAGGAAAATAACTTAGGTTGATTCAGGTGAAGGGAGATACAGATACTCCTGAACAGGATTAGTCATGCCGTCACCCCCCGCTCAGTGTCTGCTGTGTGTGGCTTACTGTACATACACCCATGCCATAATTAGATACACTCAACATTTGACATAAACGTCTGCTGATGATTGTAAAACTTACTGAGGTGACTGGCTCCTTCTGCTTCCAGTTTCAGGATGCCTGTGCCCTTCAAACGGTCATATCTAGTGCTTTCTTAGGACTTTGCAACAGAGATAAGGCCCAGGTTGCAGGTCAGAGGGCCGTCTGAAGAGCCCTAGTTGATTTGGGTTGATATCTTCAGTTGGAAGAACCCAGAGATGTTTTCTTAAAAACTTAAAAAAATTTTTTGTGTGTGACTGTTTTGCCTGCATGTATGTAAGTACACCACATGTGTGCAGTGCTCTGCAAAGGACAGAAAAGGGTGTCAGATGCCCTGGAACTAGAGCTGCAGACAGTTGTTAGCCTCCATGTGGGTGCTGGGAGTTGAACTTGAGTCCTCTGAAAGAACAAAAAGTGTTCTTAACTGCTGAGCCATCTCTCCAGCCTCAGAGATCTTGATAGAGGTAGAAAAATTCGATTTTCTTTATGAATGGGTGAACTGATGAACTACGGTGTTTTTGTGGATGTTAGGAGACAAGTAATAGCTGTGTTTTCCCAGTTAATGAAGGTAAATAATTCAGGTAAGGATTCAATATGCTAAAAGCAGGTCAGAGAACCTGGTGGGTTTTAAAGACAGGGAGTGGGGAGGTGGCAGAAAATGAGTGGAGGAATCCTTGTCCCCTTAGAATAGGGAATGTTGGGATATAAATATGAAACCCAGTAAAACAGAAAGCTACGTCATATGAGTGTTGAATACACAGTACTGATTCCTAACGAATGCATTTGTTATCCTCTTCCGAGTTGGTCCCAAGACACCGATATCCTCAGGTTATTACGAAGGAAGTGGCCGTCCCTCTTCCCCACCCTGTACCTTGTCCCCACCAGCCAAGCATGGCTTCCTCCTGTCTGCTTAGGCTGTAACACATTGCTCTCATCTGGCCTCCCCAGGCTCAGGATTTCCTGTCTCTGAGCTGACCCCATCTCCACTTTGTAACCTTCCTTCTCATCTAGAAAGGACTTTAAATGGTTTCTCTAGTGGGCTTTCTTCCAGTTCCCCATGGAAATGCCAGTACAAAATATAAAAGCCTGAGGTGACCTCATACATCATGTAGATGGGCTTTGCACTGGGAAATAAGTGACTGTAACAGGTCTGGCTGAGCCCTGTCAGAGCTGGAGCAAATCACCAGAGAAATACAGGCCTTGGGGAGCCTGGAGCTTTGGTTCATTTGGGGCAGGAGGGAAGGGGCACTAATTCCATCAACTGGCTCAGGAGGCTCTGGAGCTTTTGGCTGTGCATGGCACAAGTAGCTGCTGTTTTATTTTACTGATTGTATTTTATTGAGCAGAGTCTTACTACGTAGCCCAGGCTGGCTTTGAAGATGGGATCATCCCATCTCAGTTTCTCTAGTTACTGTGGAGATTACAGGTGGGCGCTATCAAGCTTGTCTATATTCACTTACTGTTGGCACTGTTACTGCTATAAAACAAGATTATGCATATTGATTCACAATTTGTTTTCTGAAGGGAAAATACTTAAACACAGTCATATGGGTTTGTAACAAAGGACAAAAAAAGAAGTCCCATTCACAAAAAGGGAAAATACTTAAACACAGTCATATGGGTTTGTAACAAAGGACAAAAACAGAAGTCCCATTCACAAAAAGCAGTGCTACTGATTTTATATGTTGATTTCGCGTTGTGCACAGTTGCTTAACTGATGTGTTAGTTCTGAGAGAGCACTCATAGAGTCTGTGGGGATCTCTTCATGTGAAATAATGTCTTCTACTGACAACAATGGTTTCACTATGTTCTGGTTGGTATTTCAAATATCAAGCTGAACAAACAATGGCGAGTGTGAGGCCTTTGAAGCTTTCAGCTCTTCCCGTTCAGTTTAATGCGAACCTTCGGATGTATAACCTTCTGCGCTGAGATATTTTTCTTCTACATTTATTTTCTCAGTTTTTTTTAGCACAAAGATAATGAATTTTATCAAATGCATCTTCTATAATTACTGAGATTTTAGCATATGGTTTCTATTCATCGGATACATCGTGTCTATTGACTTGTTTATGTTGAACCACCTTGCATCCCTGGAATAAGTTCCACTAGATCATAGTAAACGATCAGTTTGTCTTTCTGTCTGTCTCAAACTCGTTCAGTCTCTGTCTTAGTCTCTCCCTGTCTCTGTCTTTGTCTCTCTCTTTCTCTTTTTCTCTCTCTCACATACATCTCTGTTGCATACACTGACATACAATTCTCTGTACCCCAGCCTGGTCACTTGTGGCAATCGCCCTGCCTCAGCTTTCCAAGTTCTGGGATTACAGGACTGATCTGCCACATGCAACCGCAAATAATCATCTACATTTATTGTTAGATTTGGTTTCCTATTCTTTTGTTGAGAAATTTTGCATTTCTGTTTATCAAGGACATGGACCTATTATTTCTTAACTGCTGTATCCTTATCTGTTTTGGAAATAAGGGTAATCTTGGCCTCATAACATGTATTTATCAGAATTCCTTCATTTTGTAATTTTGGGAGTAATTTCAGGATAACTGATATTGCTTATTCTGTACCTCCTTAGTAGAACTCAGCAGGTATGTGTGGCCCATGGCTTCCTATGACAGCATTTTCAATACTCAGTCTAGCTCTTTGCTAGTTACTGACCTGTACAGTTTTTCTGTTTCTTCACGATTCAACTTTGCTAAGTTGCATGCATCTAGGGACTTTTCCATTTCTTCTAGATTCAGAAATTTCAGGGATATAATTTTTCAAAATAACTCATTATTCGTTACAGTATCAGTTGTACAATGTCTCTCCATCTCTTATCTGCTTCGCTTCTTTGTCCTTCTGTCTTTCTTAGTCTAGCTTAGTGTTTGCTTATTTTTTTGGAGAGCAAACTTCCTCTTCTGTTGATTCTTTGCATTACTGCAGTCTTCACTTCATTAAAGACCGCTATAATTTCAGTGTTTATACTTGTATCCTCTAGTAAGTTTGGGCTTAGTTTTCTCTCGCTTTTGTAATTCTTTGAGATGTGATAGCAGGTGATATATCCGAGCTCTCTCTACTTCTTTGATGTGTGCAGTGATTGTTACTAAGTTCTCTGTTACCTCTGCCTTTACTGTGACCTCTTGATTTGGTTTTTATGTCTACATTTTAATAGGTTGCAAGGTATTTTAAATTTTCATTCTTGCCTTTTTTGATTCACAGGCTGTTCAATATTTAGTTGTTTTCCATGTATTTGCATAGTTAATGAATCTTTTCCTGTTAACACTTTTTATTGCCTCATGGTTTCAAAATACATTATGTGTGAGTTCAGTTTTCTCAAATGTGTTGGGATTCTGTTTGAGTTCTGTGGTGGATGGTGGTCTATGTGGTCTTGAGGAGAAAGTGCATTCTATAGCCATGGATGGAAGGTTCTAGAGGAGCTTGTGAAGTCCATTTGGGATAGCTATAATTGAATTCCCCTGTATCTTTGATGTTTTTTCTGTCTGGAAGATCTGCACATTGCTGGCCATAGGACTTTAAAGTCCTCAACAAATTATCTATTAATGCCTGTATCTCCCTTTGATCCGTTAATATTTGCTTAATGTATTGGGGTGTTCTGATACTGAGGCTATACATACGTAGACATATTATTCCCTATTGGCAATGGACACCTTTATCATTGCATAATAATCTTCTTTATCTGGCTTTTCAGTTCACCACACTTGATGTTCCTAAGCTGCTGCTTCTTTGTTTTCATTTGTACAAAGTATCTTATGCAGTCTCTCCATTTGCATTTTCCTGTGCCCTAGACACAGAGGAACACATAAGCAACATACAGTAACATTTTGGTTTTTATCAACTCATTCACGCTATCATTTAGTTACATATTTTAAAGCATTTATCTGAAGATATTTAGTCAGTTCTTACTACAATTACTCTGTAATTTTTCATCCCATAGTTTATTTCTTTTCTCCACTTTTTTATAGCCTACCACAGTGATTAAGTTAGTGATTTCCTCTTGCAGTGTGTTTTGATTCCTAGTTGTTTTTTACTTAATTACAGACTTTTGTTACTTTGGACACCACGATATTCACAATACATCTTTTGATTATAACAAGCAATTTATTTATTTATTTATTTATTTATTTGGTCTTTTTGAGAGAGGGTCTCCCTGTAGCCCCAGCTGTCCTGGAACTCACTATGTAGACCAGGCTGGCCTTGAACTCACAGACATCCGCCTGCCTCTGCCTCCTGGGTGCTGGGATTAAAGGTGTGCGCCACCTTGCCCGGCTATAAAAAGCAATTTAAAAATAATAGCAACCGGGCTGGAGAGATGGCTCAGTGGTTAAGAACACTGACTGTTCTTGCGGAAGACCCGGGTTCATATCCCAGCACCCACATGGCAGCTAACAACTGTCCATTAACTCTAGTTCCAGGGGATCCAACAGCCTCTTGTATCCTCCACGGACATTGCACAACACGGGTGCATCTACCTACTTGAAGGTGTAACACTCATAGAACATAATATAAAATAAAATAAAATAGCAACCAACCAGGTTGATGACACACATCATTAATCCCAGCACTTGGGAGGCAGAGGCAAGCAGATCTCTGGGAGATCTAGGTCCCCCAGGACTACATAGTATGACTCTGCCTCAAAAAATAAAATAGCAACTATGTAGAATAAGAAGAGAAATAAAAACATAACAAAATCATATACTTGTACTCTATTCGCACTCCACACTTTTACTGTCTCATTTTATATCTTTCCACACTGCCTATCATTTTAATATGTTATTGTTATGTCCTTTTGTTTACATTCTAAAGACATGAATGCTTTACACATGACATTTATAATATTATAATTATCATTCTGTATTGGTCTGTTTGTTATTTCTAGTGAGTTTTAAACTTCTCCTGTGTTTTTCTTGCTCATCAATGACTCTTTCCCTAGAAGAATTTACAGGGGTGGTGATACCATCTCTCACCTTCTGTCTGGGGATGTCTTTATCTTTGCTTTGTTTCTAAAGCCTGGCTTTGTTGGATGTGCTGTTTTGGGATGACATTTTTCTCCCGCATCCTCAGAAAGCTTCATACTGTTCTCCCCTGGCCTATAAGTCTTCTGGAACATCCCCACATTATTTTTTTTCTTTCTCTCTCCTGAGACCTTAAGAATGTTCTTTCACCTTTGACAGCTAGATTATAAGATGTTAGAGTAGATTAGTGTTCTAGTTTGCTTTCATTTGCCATGATAAAAACACTAACTAAAACCAATTTGGGGAGGAAAGGGTTTATTTTTATATTACAACTCCAGGGTCACGGTTTATCACTGAGGGAGGCCAAGGTAGGAACTCAGGGCTGGAACCTGGAGGCAGGAGCTGCAGCACAGGCCTTGGAGGAACACTGCTTACTGGCTTGCTCCCCTGGCCTGAGCTCAGTCTGCTTTCTTACACAATATAGGACCAGCTTCCCAGGGGTGGCACCACCCACAGTGGGCTGGGCCCTCCCACATCACTCAACAGTCAAGAAAATGACCCACAGACATGCCCACAGCCAATCCAATGGGGACAATTCCTCAAGTGAGATTTCCTCTAGCTAGGTGTATCAAGCTGACACTAAAGCTATCCATCACAACCGACCACTTGTCAACTCGACACACAAACACATTGCTACTAAACCATAATCTTTCTATTTTTTGTCCCCAAGGTATGATGTCAATGTTCATATCACAGTATAACACAATACAATTTTAAAAGTCCCAGAGTCGTTAAAAAACTTCACTTTCAAAATCTTTTTAAAAGTCTCTTAACTGTGGGCTCCTCTAAAACCCAAAACAAGTACTGTCTTATTTCAAAGGGAAGAATTGGGCACACCTAAGCAAAACCAAAGTCCAGCAAAGGAGCTCAAGGCTGGACATCTGGGATTCACTCACGATCTTCTGGGTTCCAGAGGTCTTAGGCAGCAAATCTTCTCTGGCTAGGCCATCCACAGCACACACAGCTTGTCTTGTAGGCTCAGGCTGGTTCCACTCCACAACAGTTGCTACCTTTGGTGATTGTCCCATGGTCCTGGCATCTCCAATATGTGGGGTGGGGGGGGGGTCTCATCTGCAACTGAGGCTGCACCTTCAGTGACCTCTTTTGGCTTCTGAGGGTGAAAAGCTTCAGATTCTCTCCATAACCTTATCAGTCCTGTGGGTCTTCACCAAAACTGAAGCTGTACTTTTACCAATGGCCTTTCCTGGCCTCTCAGGGTGTCAAGCCTTGACTGCTGTCTGTGATCCCTTCATGCCTTCAAAATCAGTACCATGTAGGAGACTCTTACATATTACCAAGTCCTGCTTCCAGCTTGAGATGGAGCCTTGGGCCCCCTTTTGGATCACAGCTTCTGTGTGATGACCACAACGAAATACTTCCCAGAAGATTTCACCTCAATGATGCTGGGTCTCTTGTGACTCACAGCTGATTTTTTCAGCCCTGGCTGACCATCATCAGTTATCCCAGTAAAGTACAAAAGGTTTCACTTCTAAAAATTCTTAATTTATAATATATCACACAAACAGCCCTGATAGAGTCTTTGCTCCCCTAAAAAAGTCACAAGCCAGGCCTCCATCATCCACATTTCTCCTCAGCATTAACTGTTCTAAGCACCACAGAAACAGCTCACTAAGCTCTGAGCACTCAATGGCTTTTCTAGTCCAAAGCTGCAGATGCTTCCACAATCCTTCCAAACACATAGGGTCAGGTCCCTCACAGAAATATTCCACTTTCTGGTACCAATTTCTGTTCTAGTTTGCTTTCATTTGCTGTAATAGAAACACTGACCAAAGGGCTGGAGAGATGGCTCAGCAGTTAATAGCAACTGGCTGTTCTTGCAGAGGACCTGGGTTCAATTCCCAGCACAGACATGGTGGCAAATAACCATCCATTACTCCAGTTCCAAGGGAATCTGTCGCCCTCTCTGACCTCTGAGGGCATTGCCCAACATGGTTACACTCAAACACATTCAGGCACTATACTCATACACATAAAATAAAAATAATAAATAAAATATTTAAAAACCTGACCAAAACTGACTTGGGGAGGAAGGGTTTATTTTATCTTACAACTCCAGTGTCACAGTTCATCACTGATGGAAGCCAAGGTAGGAACTCAGGGCTAGAACTTAGAGGCAGGAGCTGAAGCACAGACCATGGAGGAACACTGCATACTGGCTTGCTCCCCCAGCTCCTGCTCAACCTGCTTTCTTATACAATACAGGACCACTTTCCCAGGGGTGGTACCACCCACAGCAGGTTGGGCCCTCACACATCACTCAACAATCAAGAAAATACCCCACAGACATGGCCACAGGCCAGTCCGATGAAGAAAATTCCTCGGTCGTGAGTTCCTCTACCCAGGTGTTCCAAATTGACAACTAACGTTATCCAGCACAATTAGAGTGAGTTAAATCTGGTGGGCAACATTTGACCGGCCCCAATCTAGATATTTGTATCCTTCTCTTGGATTAGAAATACTCTAGTATTTTCTTTCGATAAGCTTCATTAGTCTTTGGCATTCTGAGGAAACCTTAGGAAAACATCTGATGTTTTAATATTTTCTTAATATTTCTGTGTTTTCCTTTCTTTTCCTTTTTGCATTTTAAACGATCTAGTCCGTATTTGAGTGAAGTCTTCCTTCAGTCTAATCTGTCACGTTATCAGCACGTTCTGTTGTTTCAGTTTTGTTCAGTGAATTCTGTTTTCCTGATGCTCTCTTGTTTAATCTTTTCTGATCCCACAGGCATCTGCTGTGTTTTCAATTTTGCTGAGTGTATTTTGCAACTCAAAGATTTCTGTTTAATTCTGAAAAATTGTTTCTATCTCTCTAGTAAGTCTGTTCAAATATTTAATCCTTTTCTGTGTTGTCTTCAAGCTCTTTGGGTTTCCTTTCATCAACTGCTTTAAATTCCTCATCTGACAGTTCTGCCACATGGACTATTATCTCAACAGCTTCCCGGAAAACTCCTGATGCTTTCCAGCCCAGGAAGTCAACTGAGCATTGAAGGACTTTCTGCACTCTTCCTTTACCTGGCTTTGTTCACGCCTGTCTCAAGAAAGTCAAGCAAGCTCTAGAAAATCTAAGCAAATGCTGAACTTGTCATAGTGAATACTGATTATGAACTTGACAGGATCTAGATTCACCTCACCTCAGAGTATGCCTGAGGTTGTCTTGATTAGACTGAGGCAAGAAGACCCACCCGAAGGAAAATGGGATTAATCCTGGGGTCTGACCTGGACAATGAGCCCCATTCTTCCTTACATCTTTCCAGGGAAGGAGTTCTCAGAACAAGTTAGAAGTCTGACAGATTGGGGCATGTGATCTTTCTCAGAGGTTGCATCCCCATTTGGGGGAACTGGCGGAATCTCCCAAGTACTCGGTTTTACCTAGCTGCCCCTAAATGGAAAGTTCCGGGCTTAATTCATTGTCCTGTTCCCAGTGAATGGGATCTTGCTCCATGCTACGCTGCCTCAAACTGAGTAGTGGCAAAGAGGCAGTCTCCTGGGCTCCTAATCGTATGCTAAACTGGGTTGGACCTTGTTGCATGGATCTTTCTTCCCATCAAAACATGATTCAACATGCCGATGAAGGCCTTAACAATAGCCCGATATGAAAGACTATGGTAATTAGGCAATACTCAACACCTGCCTTGCTTGACTTGGGAAAGACTTGCAAAGACAAAATGAAAGAGCCTTTCACAGCTTGGTAGTGAGGCTGTGGGACATGAAGGTGGATGGGATCAGCCTGAGTGCTGCAGAGGCAGAGAAACTGAGGAATATAATCAGCCATTCCTCTTTGAGACAAAGGCTGCATTACCTGAGGCAGCACGATTGAAACCAGTCTCTGACGGACTGGTCGATGTGAGCTGCTAGTGACACTTTGTTATCTGAGGTCCCCACGACACAAGAAAATGGAAGCGAATAGGGGAAAGGCTTGAGGAACTGGGAGTAAGAGAAGCAGTGTTCGCGCCTGGCTTCACCAGACCAGAGGTGACTGTGTTCACAGGAGAGTTAAAAAAGAAACTGATTCAGCGGGGACCTGAGACTGCTATGGGGCTCTAGTGATCTTGTTGGGTCCCATGTAGGATATAATTTTTGTGAAGTAGGAGAGACTTTGGCGGATACCAAGTCTACCTTAATTCAACTTTCAGAGGCACCAGGGGCCTGGATTTGGAGATAAAACAGTACAGGTAAAAAAAGACCAAGCTTATCTTATAGGTGGTCACTAATCTCCCCCAGAGTAGTATGTGTACATTTCTCTCCTAAGAAAAAAATATGTTGAGGGTGCAAATTGTTCATCTAGCCCTCGGGGAAGACAGCTGTGAATGAATGAGAAATGATGGAAATAGTTAGAGCTACAGTTCAGACTGAGACTGAGATGGAGCAACTTTTAGTTCCACTAAAAGACAAACAGCCTCATCTAAAGGAACAAGGACGGGTAGATGAATCCATATAAGGTGCAAAAGGCAGGCATAGCTGTAAAGTTCCTGGGAGTATTATGGTCCAATCACTATTACTGTCAGCCCCAATCCATCATGGAAGGAAATTCATGGGAGAGAAGCATAACCACTGCTGAAGTCCTTGAGAACAAGTGACTGTTGCTATAGCATAGTGGCCCGATGCTTACTGTGTTAGTTACATTTCTGTTGCTGTAATAAAACATCATGACCATGGCAACCTATAGAACAAGAGTTTATTGGGTTTACGGTTCTAGAGGGATAAGAGTCGGTCATGGAGGGGAGGCATGGCAGGTGCAGATGGAGCTGAGCGCCAAGTGCTCACATCTTCAAGCAGCACAGGAAGCAGAGGGAGGGAAACTGCAAGTGGGATGAGGCTGTGAACTCTCAAAGCCCACCCCCGGTGACATGCTTCCTCCAGCAAGGCCGCACCTCCTAAACCTCCGTAAACAGCACCGCCAACTGCGGCTGTGTTCAAGTACTCAAGCCCATGGGGAAAATTTCACCTAAACCACCAGTGACCATAAGTGTACATCTGTATTGCCCCCTCCAAAGCTCAGGGAACATTCTACAAGACAGAGCAAGAGGAATGCACCAGCGAGAGGAAGGGACTGATTGTTACATAGCAAATCCTCAGAATTGAAACATTCCATCCTGGAGAGAGGCTCTTTAGGACTCAAGAAGTTCTAGATTGAACCATTCCCTCCAGGAGGTGGGGGGCTTACTGGACTCGGGGAAGTAAATGACTCATAATCTCAAGATGTTCCTGAAACCAACAAGATACACAAGTCCCCTCCCCTAGGTTATGAAAACAATAAACAATTTCTGGGAGTTGACAGGCCGCAGAGCTGCCTGCAGGAGGCTCTCTGATCAGCTGAGCTGCCTGGAGAGGAAATCTGACCTGTCAATACACATGCAAATGGTGCAGAGAGCTCCAGGGTTGCAAATTTCATGAGTCATCACCCATGTTGAGGTGGGGATCTAAAAAATTTTAAATTTGTTTTATCTAGGTTTTATGTGTATGAGTGTTTTGCCTGCATATATGTAAGTGCACCACATACATGCAATATCCAAGGAGGCCAGAAGAAGGCATCAAATCCCCTTAGAGCTGGAGCTATAGATGACTATTAGTCTCCATGTGGGTGCTCTGAACCAAACCTGGGTCCTTTGCAAGAGCAGCCAGTGATCTTAACCACTGAGCCATCTCTCCAGCCCTGAGGTGGGGTCTTCGGGTGATGCAACTGACTTTGAGTCACCCATGCTCCTGTAAATAACCCCAATTGGTTGTTAATTTGAACTTTGGTATAATCATTACTTTGGTCATTCCTTAGCTCTGTATCTGGGGTGAATATATATTTGTGTCACACACATTTCCCTTCCCAAGAAAAGTCCAAGACACAACAGGCCTGCACTTAATTCTCTCTACCTTCACCAGGCTGTGGTCTTCATTTTCCATGCTCAGTTGCTATCAGTAGGGGAAGTTCTATGTGTTAACTACTTCCTGTATTACTGAAAGAAGGTATTAATGTCTTTGACTTGTTTCTTTAACTTCATGAAGGTAGTTTAGGTGTTTACTTCTGTGTGCAGGGGGTGGGGTGTCTACTGATCACTGTGGGTGTAATTCAGCTGCTATCCTGAACGTCCATCTATTTAAAAATTAATGCATGATAATTATATTTATGGGACCATGACAATTCAATACATGTAGACAATGTAATGATCAAATCAATATAATTGGTTTTTCCATCACCTCAAAATTTTATCATTTGTTTGTATTAGTTGTAATGGTTAGTTTCAGTTGTCAGCTTGACACAGTCTACAGTCACTTAGAAAGAGGGTTTCAGTGAGGAGCTGTCAAGATTGTGTTGGCCTTCAGTCATGTCTGTGGGGGATTATTTTGATTACCTTAATTGATGTGGGAGGGCACAGCCCACCATTGGCAACACCACTGCCTAAGTTTGGGCCCTTGTATAAAAATAGAGAAAGTCAGATGAGCAACGAGCACGTGTTCACTTCCCTATGCTCTGGGCTGCGGATGTGATGTGACCAGCCGTCTTACCCGCCCCCCTCCCCCCGACTTCCCTGCACTGATGGTCACCTGGAATTGTGAGATAAAACAAACCATCTCTTCTAAAGCTGCTTTGGTCAGGGTATTTCATCAGATCAACAGAAATGAAACCAGGACAGCTGGAAACATTCAACTCCTCTGTGAGCTGTTTTGAAGCATATGATTAATTGTTGCCGACTAAAATTAACCCTCTATGCTAAAGAATCTTAAAAATTGTCTCCCTTGTCTGACTAGAACTCTGTGCCCTCTGAGCATTCCCTTTCCATTCATTGCTACCCTCCCCAGACTTGGCTGGCCTTTACCCTAATTTCTTTTCTACCAGGTCTCTCTCTTCAGCCTCTATATATGAGAATGAAGTCTGTGCCCAACTTTCCTCACTGAACATAATGCCTTCCAGGATCATCCACATGGTTCCAAGTTACGGAATCTTGCTCTTTCTTATAACCAAAGACTATCTTACACGCATACATATCACATTTTCTTCATTCATCCACGTTATGTAGCAATTTTCTTGAAATAAAACCTTCCATCCTGCAGGGAAGATAAGTAAGACCCAGGATATTCTAAAGGGAACTGAAACATTCCATCCTCCATGGAAACTCATTCGAGCCCAGGAAATAAGTCAGAAGTTTCAGGAAGCCCTTGAAATCCATCAGATTTACTGAATCCCTCCCTCCTCCAAGCAGAAGAGGCAGCAACCATCTGAGAAGCCTGCAAGAGACACTCTGACTAGTCAAATTGCCTGCAGGTTGTGCAGTGAGCTCCAGGTTTTCCTGAGCTGTCACCCATTCTGGGATGGGCTTTTGTGGAGCAGCTAGATGTCTTTGAGTCGTTTCTGTTCCTGTAAATAAACCCTCACCCATATTCCTGTAAGTAACCCCAATAAACTCATTGGTTCACCGAATTGGACATGGGTGGTCTCATGTCATTACTTTGCTTTGTCATTGGTCCCATCTCTGGGTGAGAAGACGGTCTCATTTCTCCAGAAATAGTGTCCCACAGCATCCATTAGCGTAATTCAGAATTTAACAACAAAGACAGCATTGAGTAGGCACCGAAGAGTACAGACATGCACCCAAGGTGCAAAAGGAGTCCATAAGCAGAATGGTTTGGCTGAAGTTATTTGCTGGTCCCTGGTCCAGGTGTTTGGTAGCATCTGTAAACGCTGCACTGTGCTCAGGGATGCCATTTTGGAGGCAAGATCAGGACTAAAAGCAGTGGAGGAAGCATGAGGTTATTGCTGTCAACCTCCCCCCTCCCCATCCATGGGGCTGTTCCTTACAGAGAATGATCTACAATAACCAGGGTTTCCGGTTCAAATGTTTTTAAGCACATAGCAAGCAAAAGTAAATGAACAAATAGCAAGCAGCAGACAGACAGCAAAACATCATCTAACTAGGCACTTACAACACCTGGAAGACTGGAATAGCCTGATCATAGCCTGATCAGGAAAATAGGCAAAAACAACATCCTCAAATTAGGCCCTGGCAGCTTCTTTTCCCACTATAGGCATTTTTATGCAGTGGGATAACCAAGAGCAACATCTGCTGGAAGTGGTTTACCTTAGCTGTTCCCAGAGGTGCCATGTCTTTAACACTCTTAGCTGTTCCCCTCTCTCTGTGTTACTGGGGGTCAGACTCCCTGGAAAGGGAATTTTGAAGAATACTTGGAATAAACATGCTTGAGTCTGTGACAGGTGGGCTGCGCTGTCCTCAGAGTCAGCTCTCGGCGAGTGCAAACAGCTCACGGCAGTTTAGCAATATACTTTATATTACAGGGGTGATACATCTGAGCCCATGGGGACATGCATAAAATCTTGAGGTTGGAAGCCTGATTAGCTAGCTGTGGGAAGAGAGGAAATGTTTTGAACCTGAGTGGTGGGGAGGACGGGCGTACCACTGGAAGACTCACAAGGGCTTTGAAGCTTATTAATTAAGGAGTAGAAAGAAACAATGCACTTTCGCCTTGAGACTTTGCAGTTCCACCTTCCCCTGGATAGTGAACACCTTATCGTTTGTAACCATCAGGAGTACACTCAGTAAAATTCTATCTGCCCCGGCTTAATGATATGCATGCTGAAATCACACCAAATTTGTCTTTAAAAGTTTTCTCTCATGATGGCATATACATTTCTCAGGAGGGAATCTTCATCAGCTGTGTCATGCATGGAGTAGAAGCAGCTGGTGGCAGAGGCTGGGGAGCTACACGAGGTGTCAGAGCTGTATCTGGATATGTTACAAATGCACACCACATAAGCACTTCCAGTCTATGAAATCAAGTGACAGGACCGTGCATCCCCAAAACTGAAAATAAACTGTTTTCTATTTGCCTGGTCATCTTAGACATGACATATATTAATGGTATAGCTGAACTTAAGATGCAGAGTTTGTGCCAAAGTTATTGAACAAATAATTATGCAGGTGCTCCTTCCAGATGCCCTAAATCTGAATATTGTGCTTATATGGAAAGTAATTCTTACTTACAGATTGATTTTCAGCATTGCTTTCTCGTATTAGCCATGGAGCAAAATGTCAGTGCACACTTCCCTTTTGTCAGAAACAAGACACCAAGTGTGTCAGCTTCAGTTTCAGATGAAAACAGATCAACAGCAAATGAGAAAGCAGGAGACGAGGCGCATGTGTGTGGTTCAGTCTTCAGTAGTCGCTGTGTGCGCCCACGGTGTGCGGCCCACTGCATGAAGGCGGCTGCCGAGCAGAGGAACAAGTTGTGGCTGATCCAACTGTATGGGGGAACCTAAAACCTCAGCACCTGCTAGTTCCGGTGAGATTCTTTGCAGTCAAGCCTGAGAAGGGAACTCCCTCAGAGGGTATTAGGAGGCGGGGCGTGAACAGTCCGTGTGTTGTACATATTGTGTATATGCTAATTTTGCCCCTTTAACGTTTGTGTATTTCACTGTGACAGCTATTGCCACTTGTTCGCTTTGACCTCCAGAGTTTCATCTTGACCTGGTTTGTTACGTCTCCCGCTGTGTCCTCCTCATCCCCTGCATCAGTTCACACTCTCCACATGCGTTAGAGGTCACTTAGCTTCTGTTTTCTCTGGAGTGCCCTTCTCCTAGCTCTCTCCCTTTATGACATCATTACCTGCTCCATGAGTCCCTAGAACTCTGAATCATTGTCTCTTGGGCTTTGTCTCTGTTCTTCTCAGCCCTGTTTTGCTGTTCATACTCTGGCTAGATTTTCCTAGTGTGTATACACTAATAGCAGTTGTGTGACTGTTGCTCACTCTTACTGAGAAAATCGACGTGATGTAGAAAAGTAAGGCTTTAGCATCCAGGGTGCTCAGTTTGAATTCTGGGTTCTGGCACATATGTGCTGATTTTCAGTTAGTGGATATACTAATGGTCTTATGGTGGGTTTGGTAGAAGTTCCACGAGGGACTACATGGACTCCCCTTTTTAATTTGACAGAGTGATACGACATGACAGCCCCCTCATAGCTGGACATGTTTTCATGACAGTTTTCATTCTGGGTCAGAATGTTGTAACATATTTATTTCTTCAATAATAATTCATATGCCCTGACAACACTTACATTGAATGCACAACTTATTTCTTTTGCTTTGATGTGAGTCCTTTGAAAGTAGGTTCTATGCATGTCATACTTGTGACACAAGCTCTAGGGCAGTTAAAGAAGATGTGGAGCCTGGTTATTAATAGCAACAGAGCTGGGTTTAGATTGCATTCAATGCTGGTTAATTAGTTCTGGAAATGAATTTAACCTCCATAAAGCTCAGAAAAAAAAGGTGTGTCAAAGATGGGAGGGCTGGGAGAATGAAAATGTACTGCTGACCTTTCTGATCTCATATGTGCATGCATATGTATATGCATGCAGCAAATATTTATTGGGCTGGCTACTGATCTAGTTGTTAAAATGGACGTGACAAAGAGGTAATGTGGTACAAGATTTGCTCCCGTACTTCATTTATTTATAGTTGTGTACCCTCCTGGTGCCCAAGGAGTATGTATATGCATGCAGCAAATATTTATTGGGCTGGCTACTGATCTAGTTCTTAAAATGGACATGACAAAGAGGTAATGTGGTACAAGATTGGCTCCCGTACTTCATTTATTTATAGTTGTGTACCCTCCTGGTGCCCAAGGAAACTTGGGTATATGGTTCATGCTCAGCCATCATCTGTGCCCTGTCCACGCTTCAACGCAAATTCCAAAGAGCTTTTAGAGCCTTTATACCATTTTCTTTACTCCAACAGTAACAAAGGGTGGGTAGACTGAAGAGCTGCGAGAAATACTCTGAATTCTTCACATTTTATTTATTATTTTTGTTTTATTTTCTATGTGTATGAGTGTATTAATTGCAGGTATATAAGTGCATCTGTGTCGTGCAATGTCCATGGAGGTCGGAAGAGAGTAGCAGATCCCCTGGAACTGGAGTTTCAGACAGTTGTTAGCCCCAATGTAGGTGCTGGGAACCAAACCTGAGTCCTCTGCAAAAGCAGCCAGTGCTTTTAACCACTGAGCCATCACTCCAGGCCCTACTCTGAATTCCTTAGAGGAAGCATTGGGGGTATGCTTGGATCGGTGTGCTGGTGAGATCATTAGATTATTTCCATTTTATAAGTGAAGAAACAGGGCCAAAAGGATTATTTGACTTGTCCTAGAAAACACAGCTCACAACATTTTCACTGAAACATCAGTGTCTATCAAGAAAGGGACTGCGCCAGCCTCATGGCACCCATCGGCCTGCATAGTGCCAGGCTCATAGTTACTGGTCAGTGGTTATTTAAGAGCTCTAGTCCATGGAGGCCTAGTGTTTCATAGCCAGAAGCACTCAGATTGAGAGGCCGTTATTTGCTAAAGGTTTTTTTTTTTTTCTGTCTTTTTGAGACAGGGTGTCCCTGTAGCCCCAGCTTTCCTGGAATTCACTTTGTAGACCAGGCTGGCCTTGAAATCACAGAGATCTGCCTGCCTCCGCCTCCCAAGTGCTGGGATTAAAGGCGTGTGCCACCATGCCCGGCCTGCTAAAGGTTCTTTTAAAAATATTTTATTATTTTATTACTTTTATTTTATGTGTATGGGTGTATTGCTTATATGTAGGTAGGTGCACCCATGTCATGCAATGCCTGAAGAGGTCAGAAGAGGGCATCAGATTCCCTGGAACTGGAGTTGGAAATGGTTGTTAGCCACCCTGTGGGTGCTGGGATCTGAACCTGGGTCCTCTGCAAAAGCAGTCTGTGCTCTTAACCACTGAAGCGTCTCTCCAGCCTGTTGCTCAAGGTTCACTAAAAATCACACAGAGCCTGGGATCTTAGTAGTACAAATAAAAAGCATTTTCGATGATTTTTGAAAACCACCACAGTAGACTATGAAGAGCATGCAACTTGTTCCTTTAGTATAGGGTTGAAGAATGGGGCTGGAGAGATGGTGCAACAGTTAAAAGTGGGCACTGCTCTGCAAAGAGGACCCAGGTTCTGTTCCCAATGCCCATAGCAGGCAACTCACGACCACTTATAACACCAGTTCCAGGGGAATCTGGTGCCTTCTGGCCTCCTCAGGCACCTGCATGCACATGGTATACATAAACTCACACGGGGACACATACATACACATGAATAAAATAAATAAATATTTTTAAAAGGTCAGGATCATTGGCTACAGTTAAAAATCTTAATCCCTACTAGCTGGGTAAACCAACAGGTAAGCCTGTCTTTCCTCGTTTGTAAAATGAGCATGACTAGTCTTGTTAATATGAAGATCACGTGTAGTTTGAATGTGGAAAAGTATTTTAAATCTCAAACTCTCTTCATGAACAGTCATTCAAAAGGTTGACTGTTCTAGAAGGGAAGTTTAATCGTCAGTCTACAGAGCGCTCACTTTTTTTTGTGATTTTGCACAATCTCCGAGAATTCTCTCATTTAAAATCTCTATAAGCTTTTTTTTTCAAGGATTTCTTCTTCGTGTCTCTGCCAGTTCAGTAGGCCAACCAAAGTTTTTGAGAAAAGGCTGGCAGATTTTTGGAATAAAACAGAAGAAAACTTGGCCAGCAAAGGCCTTATTATTTGTGATTGTTCATCTGCTAAGAAGCTCAGTGAACAATCAGTTTGATAATTTATTTCACAGGTTATTTCAGAAATAATAGCTCTGTAGATATTGGCCCAACTATTTGGGTTACGTTCACATATTGGCGGAATCCCTCTTAGTTGACATTTAGTTGAAGAAAAGAAAGAAGGAAGGAAGGGACAGAGGCAGGGGTGGGAGGGATGACAGAGGGTTCATTTTCTGGTAGTGATTATCTGAGGTCCACTTACATAAACAATATTTTTAAACTAATCAATGACTCTGTCATGCAACTGAATCACTTGTCTTGCTTGTAGTTACATCCTTAGCTTTTCAGATATAGTTGTAGCACTTCCGTTACCCACCCATTCAGCTATTGGTTGCTTGTCTTGTCTTTAGTGGAGTTGAGAACATCACCAATACACACAGAGCAGTGCCTACTAGCCTTCCCGTGGTCATAAGGGGGCTACACGTATGAAGAAAGAATTTCCTAATTGTATTCTGAAATACAAATGTATTACTTATATTTTTCCAAATTTGCTTCATATAGCCTTAAATTGTATGACTGATTTCTACTGGAAAGAAGAACAAAGCTCCAGGTCATAAATTACCTTTTTATGCACTAGACAGACCCGAAGCTGACGCTCTGGTGAGCACAGTGCAAACCATTCTTCCTGATTTGCATGGCCACATTCAGATTTCAAGTTAGGACAAAAGTGCAGTCCCTTTTAAATTCTTCTTAAGAAGCCTGAGTTAGCCAATATTTTGTGATATAAGTATTTGTAGTATTTGTGGTCAACAATGAAACTTTGATAAAACATTTACTGTTTTTAAAAAATAATTTTTTGAGAATTTCATGCATATGTATAAGGTGTTTTGATCAAATCCACGCCCACTCCCTCCCCTCCAACTCCTCTCATAGCTCCCTATTACTTTGTTCTGAAAACTTCATATATTTCTTCTTCTTTGAGTTATTTATTTTTTATGGGGCTTTTGGCTACTCTAACATTCCCCCTTCTGAAGAGGTAACCCTAAAACCTTTTAAGGATTAGATAAAAGCTCCCAAATATTTTAGACATTTTTGGTCTTTGGAATGGAGTAGGTTGCTAATAGGCCCAAGGACATTGTGAGTTTTAGCCAAGAAACTGGCTACTTTTCTTTGGGGTCTTTTCACCCTAACTGCCTAGCCAATTCCAACCTCCTATTCTTATCACACCATCCGCTAAAGAGGTTACCCAAATTGCCTATAGGGAATCAGGATTCAGACCTCTGTGGCTTCTTCCATGCTGAACAGGGACACGGTGAGGCAATTGGGGTATCCCTTCAGTGGGTCTATCTAAAAGACTCCCACATTGCATAACTCTTATCTCTACGGGGAAAAGAAAGTCCTGAATCGTGAATAGGAGATGTGAAGGAGAAATAAAGGCAAGAGTAATTAGCATTACAAGTTCTAGACAGGGAACTAGAAAAAAGTCAAAACAGGGCAATTTTCGAATGTTCATATGAAAGTCCATTGGAATTTCTTGACAAGGGCTTCCAAAAGCATCCCTGTGTTGGGTTCTTCCTCATTTT
>NW_008341669.1:662115-674033 GCF_000622305.1 Nannospalax galili
TTATGGGGCGGGGGGCACTACAGTATTAGAGACCAAGATTTGAAGTCTTATCTGAGCAGCACTTTCTGGTTAGGAACAAAATCATCAATGAGAAATAATTGTCTAAATAAATTTTTATATAGACTTAAGCCCAATGTCTGGGAAGTGTAATCCCTTGAACTCTTAAAGAAATATACTGATGACTTTACTCTTTGGTTATACTTTCCTTTTGGGTGTTTAAGACCAAACATAGTTGGCCCAAATAAATCAATTTATTGTTACACTTAAGTTCATTTGAGGATCTGTTCCTCAGGGGTCACATGGGCTTGGGAGGAGCTCCTGGCTCCTTTCTTTTACCAGTTCCATCTACGTGAAGATAAGTCAAAGGTTCTGTTTGACAATGTCTGGCTTCACTTGGAAGCATGAATGAGATGTTTCCTCTGAGTTGACCCTCCTCTTTGTAGATCGGACACTGGTTCAAGTCCATCTCATGGGGTCTCCATGTCCTCCCCTGAACAAGAGGACAAGGTGACTTACTACAGTTACAGGACATTTTGAGATATGTTCCATAGTCCCCTGGAACTTAGTCAACCTTGGAGGGCAAGGGGCCAAAGCTGTCCTTTATGTCCCTCTGATCACATTAGTATAGGCCTCAAACTATGGCTGTTAAACATCAAATAAGGTTCATTTCACCAGTCTGGTACTTTTAATTATGTTGTGCTATGTAGATAAGGCTTGGGTGAAAAACAAAATATTCTCAGGTAAATCTTGACTAGATATATATTTTGTTCCTTAAACTAGTTGACTAAACTTTGACCATAGAAATTTTAAGATTATGTGTATATTATTTTGTCTCATCCTTTACATATCATAACAAACCTACACAGACCTTCATCACTTGCTTAGGCTTTCTCATTTTTTTTTCTATTTTGGAAAATATCTCCATTCCCATATCCTTTTAACATATTTTTCATTCTCATTTTCTTTTTAAATAATTATGAGACGTAATAGCTTAACAAATAAATTTTGCATCTGTTGTGAGACTTCTTTTTTCTGGAGGTGCTAAGCAATGCTTATTTCCTTTTAAGGTTCTAGTGTCAAGCCAATGTTTGATTAAAGTTTTACTGGGGAACCAATGAATTTGTTGAGCTTACTTAGCAAGATAACTAAGGGGTTGCTGAGGTGTATGTATGACCTGAGGGTATGCACACTGGAACACTTTTACCCAGCATGGGTCATGCCTTCTCTTCCTAGCCTTCCCCAGATTGTATAATTTAGCCCTTCCCAAATCCAGGAGACCATATGTGATTAGGGCTAAATTACACACAGTTGGCTGGGAAGAGTGGCTGGATAATGCTGTGAGGGTCCAATGACCCTGCTTGCCCCTCCTCTAGTGAATGAGCACAACCATCAATAAGCCCAATTGTGACGATGTTTAGTGATCAAGCTCAACTGAAGTCATGGTGATGGTAGTTATTTCACACAGAAGGGACTGCTGTATAGCATCATCTTATTAAAAGGACCTGGAATTTAAAAGGATTTGGTGCTAGGATCCACATATGAGGGAGAACATAGGTCATTTGGTTTCCTGAGTCTGTGTTACTTCACTTAGTATAGTTTCTAGATCCATCCATTTACCTGCAGATTTAATTATTTCATCTTTCTTTACTGCCGAATAGAGAGCTCCATTGTGTAAATATATCACATTTTTGTTAACCACTTGTCAGTTGAGGGACACTTAGGTTGCTTCCATCTCTTAGCTATTGTGGAAAAAGCAGCAAAAAACATGGTTATACAAGTGTCTCTACAATAGGATGAGTCCTTTGGGTAAATGCCAAGGAGTGGTATAACCAGGTCATATGGTAGGTTCATTTTTAGTTTTTAAAGAGTTCTCCACACTGTTTTCCGTAGAGGTTGCACAAGTTTGCAATCCCACCAGCAGGGAATGAATGTTCCCCTTTCTCCACATCCTCGCCAGCATTTGGTATCATTTGTTCTCTTCTGCTGGGTTTGGGTTTCATTTGTTCTTGCCTTTCCAGTGTCTTGAGTTGCAGTGTTAGGTCAGTTATTCGGGCTCTTTCTAATTTTTTAATGTAGGCACTTAGAACTATAAAATTCCCTCTTAGGACTGCTTTTAATGTGCCCCAGAGGTTGTGTTGTGTTGTATTGTCCTTTTCGTAATATTCCAGGAATTCTTTGATTTCTTTCTTAATTTCTCCTTTGACCCACTCATTGTTTAGGAGTGTGTTGTTCAATCACCATGAGTTTGTGTGGTGACTAGGGCTTTGTCCAGTGTTGATTTTGAGCTTTATTGCATTGTGCTCTGATAGAATGCATGGAATTATTTAAATTTTTTATTTGTTGAGGTTTGTTTTGTGGCCTGTATGTGGTCAATTTTTGAAAAAGTTCCATGGGGTGCTGAATAGAAAGTGTATCCTTTGGTGCTTGACTGGAATATTCGAAAGATGTCTGTTTATTCTTTGTCCAGTTGACCTGTGTAATGGAGACAGTGGGGTATTGAAGTCTCCTACTATTACTGAATTGGGGTTAATCTGTGTCTTTAAGTCCTGTAGTGTTGTTTTTTTGAATTTTGGTGCACCAGAGTTTGGTGCCCACATGTTAAGGACTGGAATATCTTCTTGGTTAACTGTTACTTTGATCAGAACGAAGTGACCCACCTTATCTCTTTTGATTAGTGTTAGTTTGAAGTCGATTTCATCAGATATTAGAATTGCAACCCCTGCTTGTTTCTTAGTGCTATTTGCTGGGAATATTCTTTCCATCCATTCATCGTAAGGAAATGCCTCTACATGAAGGTGAGATGGGTTTCTTGCAGACAGCAAAAAGATGGATTTTGTTGACTGAAGAGTTCAGTCCATTGATATTTAAGGTAATTATTGAAAGATGTGGATTGGTTGCCATCATCTTGATTGCTGTTTGTGTTTTCTGTGTAATTTTGTGATTCCTAGATTATACCTTTATTTATTTTCTTTCATTGCCCCTGGGGTATAATTGTTCCTCTCTGTTCTCTGTATTGCTTCAAGTATTCTTTGAAGGGCTGGTTTTATGGACATGTATTCTTTCAGGCTATTCATGTCATGGAAGATTTTTCTTTCCCCCTCAAGTATAAATGACATTTTTGCTGGATAAAGTATTCTGGGCTGGCATCTACTGTCATGTAGAACTGGAAATACCTTGGTCAGGGCTCTTCTGGCTTTCATAGTTTGCATTGATATGTCAGCTGTAATTCTGATGGGCTTTCCTTTGTATGTGACTTGTTTTTCTTTTGCTGCTTTCAGAATTCGCTCTTTGTTCTGTACATTTAGTGTTTTTACTATGATATGTCGTGGGGAGTTTCTTTTCTGATCCTGTCTATTTGGTGTTCTATGTTCTTCCTGTATTTGTATGGGGATGTCTTTCCTTAATTTTGGGAAATTTTCTTCTACAATCCTGTTTAAGTTCTGGTCAACACCATTAACCTGAAATTCTTCTCCTTCCTCTATTCCTATGATCTGTAGATTTGGTCTTTTCATGGTGTCCCACATCTCTTGCATATTCCAGTTCTGTGTTTTTAAATTTCCTACTCTTTGCTTGAGTTGTCCAGTTCTTCAACTTTATCCTCCGGTGTTGATATTTTATTTTCTCCGTTGTTTCAAGTTGGCTTATTGAGTTTTATACTTTCTTCTTCGTTTCTGCCTGAGTTTACTTCAATGTTTTTATCTCTTTTGTGAATTCATTCAGAAGTTTATCCTTATGTTCGTTTAGTTCTTTGATTTGTTTGTTCATGTGTTCTTTAAATTCATTGACTTTCTTGATCATGTTTATGTTTGTTCTTTTAAATTCAGTGTCCTGGGTTATCTCTAGGGGGTCCTCCTTGTAAACTCTTCTACAGGACTCATGGTGTTTATGAGGACATAGTGTTTTGGTTTTCCATTTTGTTATTCTTTTCTTGTGATTTTGGCATGTGAATTTGTTTTGTTGTTTATGATTCTGATATGAGAATTCGAAGAATGCTTCTGTTTGTATTATTGGGGTGCCTAGATCCTTTTTTTATTGGTTATGTAAAGCTGATTGGTACGGGGTTCAGGTTCTCTCAGGTTTAATTTGGAGGGAACTGATGGCTTCAGATCAGCTATTCAGGAGTACCCACAGAAGCCAAATTCAGGTTCCAGTCAGGTACACTCAGGCCTCCTTCACCATGTGAGGGAGGCCAGAAGAAGGCCAGAACTTGGCACTCTCTGGCAATCTGCTGAGATCAGAGCCACTACACTGATGGAGGTTGAAATCCACCCTCTCAGGCTGTGTGCTATGACCTCAGCCTTGGCCTACCGAGTCAGATCTGCTGTGGTGCCTTGTGAGGGACCTCAGGAAATCCCAGGTATGGGGATGGGTATGGTGCAATTAGGGGACGCTCACCACCATGTTGAGGCAGGATCAGGGGCTCTTAGGCAGTCCCAAGTGTTCTCAGGCCCTCTGCCAGACGGAGGCCAGAGGCACATGGTTAGAGAATAATAAAGCTAACCTAGGGCATCTTAAACCACTGGTCCTGTGGGTGACTGGGTTTCTCTCCCTCATGAGCTCTGCAGATTATTTTTTACCTGCATCACGACTGGTCTACCTAGCAAGGTGAAGAAGCTTGACATTCACCTATCACCTCTGCCCATCAGTGGTTGAGGATGGTTTCTAAGGCTACTAACTCTTTAGCTTTTTGCTCTAAGCCATGTAGTATCAGGATTCTCTTTGATGGTAGATTTTTTATTAGTGATCCAGCTCATTACTAGATATGGGCCTATTTGGGTCTTAATGTACTTTCTGTTCAATTTTGGTGTGCCATGTGTATTCAGAAATTTGCCTGTTTGTTTTGGTTTTTATTTTTCTTTTCTTTTCTGTGAGAAAGGGTCTCCTTGTAGCACAGCTGACCTGGAACTCGCTATGTAGACCACACTGGCCTTAATCTCACAGATACCTATCTGCCTCTGCCTCCCAAGTGCTGGGATTAAAGGCATATGCCACCTCACCTGACTCACCCATTTCTTAAAGACTTTCCAAAATGTTAGTATATTGTTTTTCTCTTTTTTAAAAGATTTATTTATTTACATTTTATTGGTGTTTTGCCTGCATGTCCATATGTGCACCATATGCCTGCAGAGGCCAGAAGAGGTCATCAAATCCTCTATAACGGGAGTTATAGGCAGTTGTGAGCCACCATATGGGTGCTGGGAACCAAACCCCACCCTCTGTGAGAGTAGTAAGCACTCTTAGCTGCTGAGCCATCTCTCCAACCTAGCATACAGTTTGCAATATGATGTCTTATATTTTGTATTTCTATAGAATGAGTTGAAATGTCTCCTTTTTCATCTCTAATTTTATTTACTTGGGTCTTTTCTTTCTTTCAGTTTAAATGTTTGTTGATTTTATCTCTTCAAATAACCAGTTGTATTGCTGATATTCTGTAGTTTGAGACACTATTTCATTCACATTTGCTCTGATATTTATTATTCCTTTGCTTTTGCTACTGTGAGTTTTTTTTATTTCTTGCCTTCTTTACGAGGCAGGGAACACCTGTTCATTTACAAGTTCCCACTTTTCTCTGTGGGTCCTGAGGGCTCTAAACTCCCCTTGGTGCTCCTTTTGCTGCATTCCAAATGTTTTGAAGTTTACTTTTCAGTCACTCACTGTGAGAATTTTTTTTCTTGCTGTTTATTCATACAAGCACTGTACATTTAAATTTGTTGTTCAGTCTGCATGTGTCTGTATAATACCTGTGATAGTTTGAATGAGAATGTCCCCCATAGGCTCCAGGTATTCGGACATTTTGTCCCCACAAGGTGGTGCTGTTTCGGGAGGTTTTAGAAGGTGTGGCCATCCTGGAGCAAGCATGTCACTGGGGGTGGGCTTAGAGAGTTCTTAAGCCTTGCCAGATCTCCAGTTGTTCTCTTACTTCCTGTGCCTGTGTGATGATGTGAGAGCTTAGCTTCTGCTGCTCCTGCTCCAGCCACCTCCAGCCACCATGCCTCCCTGCCATGACAGACTGTGATTCCCCTGGAACCATGAGCTCAAATAAACTCTTCCTTCTATAAATTGCTTGGGTCAGTGTTTCTATCACAGCAACAGAAAAGTGACTAATATATATCCAAAGATGTTTTTACTACTTGCTGTTGGCTTCGAGTTTCAATCCATTGTGATCAGCAAAGGTACAAGACATATTTTTAACTTTTTAATTGTTAAGTCTTATTTTGTTGCCTAATAATATGTGGTCCTATTTAGAGAAAGTTCCATATGTTGGGGGGTGTATACTCTGTAGGTGTTGCATGGGATATTACATGCATGTGTGTTATGTGATAAATACTGTAGTTTAACTCTGATATTTCTTTGCAGATGTTTAAAATTCTGTCTAGCTAATCAATATATTGATGAGAAGTGAGTAGTGAAATCTCCCACAAGCACTATCCCAGAAGCCATCTGTCTGTCCTTCAGTGGCTCTCAAAGTACACAAGAACCCAGAGATTTACAGTTGCTGTGTCTTCTTGAGTTGTTTGTTCATCATGTGTTAACCTGGTTTTTCTAATCTTACACAGTTTTTGTCTTAAAATCTATTTTTCCAAATAGAAGTATAGCTAACCTGCTCACTACTTTAGGATGCCATTTGCTTGGTATATTATATTCCATCCTTTTATTTTAGGTATCTGAGAGGTTTCTTTAAGGCGCCATATTGTTGGGTCTTGATTTCCTACCCATTTAGACACTCTTTTAAATTGTGTAATTTAGTCTGTTTCCTTCCTTCTTTCCTTCCTTCCTTCCTTCCCTCCCTCCCTCCCTCCTTCCTTCCTTCTTTCCTTTCACTTTTGTTTTTGATTTTTGAGACAAGGTCTTCCCATAGCACCAGAGGGCCTGGAACTTGGTATGTAGACCAGGCTGGCCTGGATCTCACAGAAATCTAAAGGCATGCACCACCACACCAAGCAGTTTAGCCTGTTTTCATTTAGAGCTGATACTGAAGTGTGCATTGTGCCTCTCAGCTCTCATTTGGCTTAATTTTTCCTAGTTGTTTAGAATATTCTTTGTTCTTTCCTAGCTCCCTTGTTCGTCATTGTGTTTTGATGGGTTTCTACATAGATAATTATGGATTCTTTCCTATTTTCTAGTGTGCTAGCAGTATTTATGCTTTGGTTGTCTGTTGTGATGGTAGTTGGGGTTTCCTTCACTTCAGGTTATAGGTCTCATGCAAACATCTCTTAAAGACTCATGTAAGGGTTGTGAATTCCTCCATTTTTAATCTTGCAAAGATAATAGTTTTCCTTTGATGCTGAAGGGCGCCATCACAGAATATAATAAACTTACTTGGCAGCTGTTTTCTTGTAAGGATTAGAATACATTGTTCTGTTCTTTCCTTTCTGTTGAGAAACACAGTCTAATGCAGTTACCTTTAATTTGTTTTTACCATTTCATACATGAACACTTTAGTTACATCACCCTACTCCACCCACACTCCCCTCCAACTCCTCTGTCTCATCCACTTCCCACTAAATGGACTCAGTACTAATGTAGTTAGCTTTAAATATATCTTGGCACCTTTATCTTTCAGATTTCAAATTCTTTATCCTGTATTCTTGAATGTTTGACTATATGTTGTGAAGCTATTTTCTGATCCTGTCTATTGGGTTCTCTACAAGCTTCCTCTATATAGATGTCCATAACTATCCCCAAATTCCAGTGGTTTCTGCTATTATTTAATTGAATGAGTATTCTATGCCCTGGACTTTTATTACCTCCAGATTAGCTATTCCAATGAAGCAGGTATTTGATTATTTAATGGCTTCCCAAAGATCTTGAAGAGTCTCTTCATTCTTATCTCTTCTTCTCTCTGAATATGGCATTTCGAAAGGCCAATTTTGAAGCTTCAGTATGTTTTTTCCACTTTACGTAGTCTGTGTTGAGGCTCTCAACTTTTCATTTGACTTGAGAGTGACCTTTCAAAGATATTTCTGGTTCTCTTTCAGTATTTTTCTTTGCTCGGTTTCTCATTTGTCCTGGGACCACCTTCTCAATTTATTCAACCATTTATCTGTACCATCTTGGATCTCACTGAACTTTTAAAAAGCAATTATCAGGGGCTTCCTCCCTTCTGAGTTATTTAAAAGCTGTTAGATTTAAGAGGTATCAGATTACCTGCTCATATTTCAGATGTTCCTTTGTTATGTTAATTCCTGGATCTTGTGGAGTGGGTATTTCTATAACTTTTATGGGATGGCTTTCTTGGTGAGCCACTTTCTCCTGAAAATGTGTCTTAGGACACCACTTTGTTGTGCAACATTGTCTTTGTTTTCAGTAAGGCCACCATCGTGTCATCTCCCTATAGAAATTTTACTGTGATTAGTGAGTTTAATCACAGTCAATGCTATGTTGGAGTTAGAGAGGCTCACTCTCTCCGTAGGTAACACAAGACTGAGATCTCCCTTGTAGTTCAGACAAGTGTGACTTGGGCATCAATGTACGTGGGTGCACCTTACCTATCTAGTTCTCCTATGGGAGTACTGGTTACTTGTCATGTGCCCTGATGATGCACTAGCAGTGCTGAGGGCCTGGGACACTTGTTCTCTGTTCTAAGTGTGTTGCAAGTCTTAGTGTCCTGTGGGGGGAGCTAATGGGGAGAATCAGAACTTCCCCTTTCTGGAGCTGCCCCAAAGTCCTCTGAGCTATCAAGTTCATGGGAGCAATGATTTACCATGGCTGGTTCTAGGAAGTTTCTCTTTGGCTCTCTAGAGAGCACAGATTCCAGGTGGAGTGGCAGCCAGACTGCAGTGCTGCTCAGTGCAGCCCCAATTCCACTTCCTACAGCAGAGAAAATAGTAGAAACACAGCTCTTTCCCTGCCCTGCCCATAAGTTACCTTTGCATGAAAATGGTGGGTATGTATAGTGACATGGCAGTACATTTGTTACGTTTTCTGTGATAAAGTACCATGACTAAGGCAACTTATAGAAGGAAAAGTTTATTTGGATTATGGTTCCAGAAGGATGAGTCCATCATGGCAGAGAGGCGTGGTGGCAGAGGTGGCTGGAGCAGAAAGCTGAGTGCTCACATCTTCAAGCAGGCACAGGAAGCAGAGAGACAGCCTGAAAGTGGAATGAGATGATAACGCTCCCAAAGCCTGCTCCCACTGACATGCTTTCTCTGGCAAGGTCATACTGCCTAAGGGTTCTATGACCCTCCCAAACAGTGCCACCAACTGGGGCCAAAGATTCAAAAACTTAGAGCCTATAGGGACATTTATCCAAACTACCACAGGTGGAAATCATGGGCATGACCATTTTAATTCCCAGAGTTAATGTGAATATGATCATATCCAACCTCAGTTGTGACTTGGGGTATAGGTTCCCTGCTCTCCAGTCCTTCAGGACAGAACCCTTGTTTCACCCCAGTGTAACAGCACTGTCCCTCAGAGTTGAGCACTGTCCAAGAGTCTGTGGGAGTCAGTTTCCTGTGTTACTTGGTTCATGGAGCAGCTTCTTGCAGAGGCAGTGAAGTGGAATGTCTGTGGGGTTCCATAGATGGGATTATGAACGGGCTCCTGACTCCTAGCACATTCAAATTCTAAAAACATGACTCTCCCTGTTTAAGACTGCTCCTGCTGCAGTGCCCTCAGGTAAGCTAAGGCATGACATGAATTCCCTTTCTAAAATACACTGTGCAGACCTCAGTCTACTTACCTAGGAAGGCTGCAGGCTTATAAGAATTGTGCAACTTTACAATAGCTAAGGTTTCCAGTCTCCATGCTGACAGGTTTTTCTGTGACTCTGCGATTATGAAGGGGGAGACTCCCCTCTCCTGTAGAGAGGATCTCTTATCATGCTGCTGTAAAGTACCGTGTTTCAATTTTTCTCATGCCCATTCCCAGCATTCTTCAATGAACACTCGCCTCAATATGCAGGTGTACATCTGTTCCTTTTGTCCTTCTTTGTAGAAGAACAAGAGAGTACTGTGTGATTCTACCAAGCCATTTTGCTCCCTCTTTGACATTCTTTCTATTTTTCTTTTATTTCATTTTCTTTTATGGATATGAGATCTCACTATGAAGTCCTGGTTGGCCTGGAACTCATTATGTGAACCAGGCTGGCCCAGAACTCACAAAGATCTGCCTGCCTCTCCCTCCTAGTGCTGGGATTAAAGGCGTGTGCCACCACGCCCAGTCTGATTGACAATATGTTGATATGAACTTTCTTATGATATGCACAGTGTTGCGTTGATCAGTTCTTATTGTAACTACATCAATCCAGATCAGAGTGGATTATTTAAGATGTTTCTACTTAAAATTCAACAGAATCAAGAAGTCTAAAGGTACTACCTTGTTTCCTAGTTCATTTATTTCTGTCCTTCGACATAATCTAGTGGACACCTACAATTTAGCAGGCATTGGATCAGGTGCCAAAGAATAAAGACATAAGGCAAAAGTTGTCACTGCAGCTTTTTTGCTCTCCAGGTCTATGTGCGTACATGAAACCCATAATCAAGATCATCTTAAATGGGTTAAAAGCTCAGAGCATTTCTTCCAAAACAATACCAAGAAAAGGCTATTCACAGTCAGCATTTTTTTACTATTTTATTATTTTATTTTATGTGTATGAGTGTATCGCCTGCATGTATGTGAGTGCACCCGTGTCGTGCAATGCCGCAGAGGTCAGAAGAGGGTTTAGGATTCCCCTGGAACTGGAGTTGAGGACGATTCATAGACACCATGTGGGTGCTGGGAATTGAACCCAGGTCTTCTGCAAGAGCAGTCAGTGCTCTTAACCGCTGAGCCATCTCTCCAGCCCCCACTTAAACCATTTTTATTTAACAAAACATCAGAAAGCCTACCCAAAGTCACAAGTCAATAGAATGGAATGAAAGGTAACGAAAGAAGAAAAGGTGAGACCACGTTTCTCATATGCAGATAACATGGTTTCTTATGCATAGGAAAACATAGCCAGATATGATGGTGCATGCCTGTTATTTCAACATACTGGACATAGAAAAAGGAGAATTACAGGTCTGAGGTCAGCCTGGGCTTCACAGCAGGTTTAAGGCACTCTGAGCCATATGGTAAGACTCTGTCTCAACCAAAACCAAAACCAAGTTGAGACGCAAACAAGACGACTGGGGATGTGCCTTAGTGGTACATAGTTTGCTTTGCTTACATGAAGGCACGGTTGAATGCCTACAACACTACAATACCAAAGCAGCAGGAAAAACCTCAAAGATTTAACAAAAACCCAGTTAGAACTTGGAAACAAATTCAGTCAAATTGCATGTCACAAATAGGAGGAACAAGAAACTCATAGAAAGTAAAACACCACTGAATGAAAACCGATCAGTGGAGAAATCAAGAGAAATCGAGAAATCCCTATAGTTGAATGAAAATGAAAACACAACATTCCAAAACCTGTGAAAAACAGTTAAGGCCATCCTAAAAAGAACGTTTACAGACCGAGTGCTGCCAGAAAGAAAACTGGTGAGGTTTCATATTAAAAACAATGCTATGGAAGAAGCCAGAGCGGTCTACGTCCCTATTCCCTATTGGCAATTTGGGTCACCCCTTCAGAGGATGGTGTGATAAGAATAGGAGGAAGGAATTGGCTAGGCAGTTACGGTGAAAAGACCCCAAAGAAATGTAGCCAGTTTCTGGGCTAAAATTCAAAATGTCCTTGGGCCTGTTAGCAACATACTCTGTTCCAAAGGCCAAAAATGTCAAAAGTATTCGGGAGCTTGTATCTAATCCTTAAAAGATTTTATGGGGCTGGAGAGATGGCTCAGCAGTTAAGAGAACTGACTGCTCTTGCAGAGGACGCGGGTTCGATTCCCAGCACGCACATGGCGGCTACAAACCGTTCTTAACTCCAGTTCCAGGGGAATCCAAAGCCCTCTTCTGACCTCCACAGCATTGTATGAAACGGATGCACT
>NW_008341669.1:674134-683768 GCF_000622305.1 Nannospalax galili
ACACTGAAACAATTAAGGGTACTTGCTCATTCTCAAAATCTCATAGCTGCAAGACTCTGTTTCTCAAGGAGTTCAGGGATTGTAAAAGTTAAAAAAACAAACAAACAAAAAAAAAAACCTTAATGCTGTACCTGAAGGTTTTGGAAAAAATAAGAACTAGCAACACCCAAAAAGAGTAGATAAGAGATAATCAAAATCAGGACTAAAATTAATGAGTGAAACTATGAGGTGGTTCTTTGAAAAGCTTAATAAGATTAACAAACTTTTAGACAAATTAAACAAAAGAGAGGATTGAAATTTAAAAAAACTGGAGAAACCATTACAACAGATTCTGAGGAAATTCAGAGAATCATAAGAGATATTTTAAAGACCTATATTCTACTAAGTTGGAAAATCTAGAAGAAGTAGGTGACCTTCTAGATATGCTGCCCTACCAAATTTAAATCAAGATGAAATAAACACTTAAATAGGCCTGTAACAATGACATAGAAACAGTAATTAATAATCTCCCAACTACAAAGAGCCCAGGACCAGATCCATAGAACACAGAATTCTGCCAGACCTTCAAAGAAGAACTAACACTAATGCCCCTTAATTAATTCTGAAAAATAGAAAAGGAACAGTTCTTCTAAATTCTTTTTATGAACCAAGTATTACCCGGATACCACAATCAGAAAAAGATCTAACAAAAAAAGAATATTATAAGCCAATTTCTGATGAAAATAGACACAAAAATTCTCAATAAAATACTTGCATAAATTGTAAAATAATCTTAGGGGCTGGAGAGAAGGCTCAGTGGTTAAGAGACTGACTGCTCTTGCAGAGGACCCAGGTTTGAGTCCCAGCATCCACATGGCGGCTAACAACTCTCAGTAACTCCAGTTCCAGGGGAATCTGAGTCCTCTTCTGACCTCCTTGGGCATTGTACGACACGGGTGCACTTACCTACATGTAGGCAATACACTCATACACATAAAATGCAAATAAGTACATAATATATTTGAAAAAGAAAAATAATCTTTAAGTTCATATGGAAACTCAAAATCCAGGATAGCCAAAACAATCCTAAACAATAAAAGAACTACTGGAGAGACCAGCATCCCTGATTTTAAGTAGCAACTTGAGGGGACATCTGAGAAGTGTTGTCTGCTTTTTGGGCAGCTTCCAGGCTGTCATCTTTGCTGCATGCCACAACCAACTTGTGCACAGTCCTGGCATTCCATCTACATAGAAAAGTAAAATAATCTAAGGCATCAGAGAGATGCTAGGATCCCAGCCTGTGAGCCTGGTGGTTTCCCTTTTACAAAACTTCCTCCTTTGTGGCTGACCACAAAGCAAAGTGTTCTAACTTTTTTGTTTAAATGTGCTTTTAAAATGTTAAATGAGGCCCAGGCATGGTGGTGCATGCCTTTAATCCCAAGCACTCGTGAGGCTGAAGCAGGTGGATCTCTGTGAGATGGAAGCCAGCATGTTCTACGTAGTGAGTTCCAGGCCAGCTGGTGCTATAGGATTAATTTTCCTGTCAAGACTCTGCCCAGAGTAGTAATGCTATTATTTACAGTATATAATTTGTTTGCAGAATGCTTATGATTATTTATTTATTCATTATTTATTTTGTTTATTCATTATTATTTATTAGTCACATTCTTTCTTAGCACCAATTCTCTACTAAAGCTGAAACACGAGTTAGGCCTTCAAACAAGGGTGCGTTCTTCGGCCAAAGCCATTCCACGGAGATTTTTGTGCAGGAAGAACTTGGAAGTATTCTTTGACAATAGGGTGATGTGAAGTGAAGATGCTTGGTTCTCTTAGTTTCAAGCTAAGAAAGGCTGGAATTTTCTGAAGCGTACACCCCTGTTTTAAAAGAACAGGTCAAAGGACCTTGTGAATTATCTCCTATGGTTTCTCTCCTAGTATGCTGACATGGGCCTTCATACCTCCTGGTAATGTTTCTAGGACATCACATATGCATGCCAGTGCTAGAAAAGTGCCCCAATGAATTCACCCCACAAAACCTAAGGATTTAAAAAATTCAAGGTAAAGCAGTGTGGTCTGTACTGTGATATACATCTGAATGTGTCTTTCAGCAATGAGACTCACTCTCCCTTGCTATTTGTGATGTCCTGAAAGCCAGCCAAGGCTATTGACCTTGATTACTGCATATTTCCAGTGCTGAATAAACTGTCGGTCCTGGTCATGCTCCCTTAAACCAGTATGTGATGAAGGCTCTGTATCAGGGATTTCCTTTGTCACTCTGACTCAGGTCAAAGTTGAAGGGTCACCCCAGGCCCGGAGTTCCCTATGGGGTGATCTTCATTAGTAGTGTGTCACCGTTTGGCATTTCCTTCTGTCTGGTCAGGTGTCTGTCCTCTCTCCATTGCCATCCACTGCAAGAACCTTTGTTGGTGATAATTGAAGATGCATTAATCTACATGTATAACAATAAGTCATTATGAGTCAGTTTAATACCATGTAGATTTATCATAATAACTATAGTAGTTTCTGTCCTACAATCTCTGACTGATGTAGCCATGGATTCTTAGCTCTGATGACAGTGCCAGGTATGGGCCTTATCTTGTGAAGCAAGCCTTAAATTCAACCAGAAAGTAGTTGGTTACTCCCATAACATTTGTGCCATTATTGCACCAGTGTGCACATCTTGTCAGGCCAGTTGTTATTATAATCTGCAGGGTTCACAACCTGGGTAAGGTTGATGATTACCTTTCTCTGCTACCAACATGCACAACATCCTCTATTACTTTGAAAGCTAGCCAAAGAGATGTAGCTTCAAGCAGTATCAGCATGATTTCTCCCTGTTTGTTCTGAGGCTCAGGTATGTGTGTCTTCAGAGATAGGGTCTTACCATCATGTTCAGGTAGGTAAACAAGTGCAACGGCAGCAACCAGTATTTTGGGGGGAATCTATGGTATCTCTCTGGTCAACAATTCCAAAAGAGGGAGTCCATTCTTGGCATTGGCTTTTCATTTGCTAGCCTGTAATGTCTAGCAGGGCCACTGAACCCCTGTTACAGGGTAGCCATATTTAAACTCTTTATATTGTATATGTATATCTTGAAAGAAGCTTCTATGTAGGTGCCCATATGACTCTTTCCAAAGGCCTTTGGTGTTGGCTATCCCTCCTCTTACCCCCACCCTTCTTCCCTGCCCTCCCATTCCACACTCCATTAAGCCCATCCTATCTGTTTCTCTTTTTCATTTATATCACTGGAAACAAATAAGAGGCCCTATGGGGTAGTTCATGGGAGGGAAGATAGACTTCTTCCTTTTTTAAAGATTTTGTTGTTGTTTTTTTGAGACAGGGTCTCCCCATAGCCCCAGCTGGCCTGGAACTCACTATGTAGATCAGGCTGGCCTTGATTTCACAAAGATCTGCCTGTCTCTGCCTCCGAGTGCTGGGATTAAAGGGGTGTGCCACCACACCCAGCAAGATTTATTTATTTGTTTGTATGTGTGTGTGGCTATGTGAGTATGACATCACATGTATTCAGGCACCCACGGAGGCCAGAAGATGTTAGATCAAGTGCTACGAACACGTGCGGAGCTTGCCTGTGCTTTCAGTCAAGTGAATATGTTCAGGGAGCTGAGCCTTCACTTTGGGGAGAAGATATTTGAGAAGATTCAAGAGGTGCTAAAGTTGCACAAATATAGTGTGGACACAAAAATGGGCAACTACAGGTCAATGGGTTTAAATAGAAGACCCAGAAATGAGCCACCGCAGCCACCATCTGATTGGCAGCAAAGCTGCCAAAACTATAGTTTGTATCCAGGCGTGGTGGCACATGCCTTTAATCCCAGCACTCAGAGAGATCTGTGAGATTGAGACCAGCCTGGTCTACATAAGGAGTTCCAAGCCAGCTAGGGCTATGGGGAGACCCTGTCTCAAAAATAAAAACAAACCCCCAAATACACAGTGAATACGTTCTAAGATAGACCACTTGCTGGGTCATGATATAGAATGCAGTAAAACCGAAGGACTAAAACAGGAACAATGAAAGCAAGAAATCTGGGAAATATAAACCGTGAACACTGAGTGGCATATTCTAAAGGACTAATGGGTTATAAAAAGTACAAAAGCTACTGGAAAACCTATTAAGATAAATTCAAAGACTAGAAAAAAATAAGTTTATGAGAAGGGAAAGCAGTGTTCTGATGGAAACTTAAAGCAAAATTTCTTCAATAAAAAATGCAGAAAGGGACTGGAGAAATGGCTCAGCGGTTAAGAGCACTGACTGCTCTTCCAGAGGACCTGGCTTCAGTTCCCAGCACCCACATGGTGGCTGTCAAGCATCAGTAACTCCATTTCCAGGGATGTGACCCCTTCTTCTGGCCTCTAGGGACGTTGGACGGATATGGTACACTTCTATACATGCAGGCAAAACACTCA
Organism: Nannospalax galili; assembly: GCF_000622305.1. NCBI lineage: Eukaryota > Metazoa > Chordata > Mammalia > Rodentia > Spalacidae > Nannospalax > Nannospalax galili. The sequence goes on from NW_008341669.1 coordinate 678,539, forward strand.
TACACATGAAATAAAGATTAAATAAATGAATATTTTTTTAAAAAATGGAGAAAAGGGACTGGAGAGGTGGCTCAGTGGTTAAGAGCATTGATTGCTCTTGCAAAGGACCCAGGTTCAATTCCCAGCATCCACATGGTAGCTACGAACTGTCCTTAACTACAGTTCCAGAGGAATTTAATGCCCTCTTCTGACCTCCATGGCGTTATATGACATGGATGCACTCACATACATGCAGGCAATACACTCATATAAAATAAACAGTAAATAAAATATATTAATAAAAATGGAAAAAATGTCAAGTTCCTAATGTAATGTTCATCAAAAAAAATTTATATGGAAATAAACCACTCACACTAACTGTGGGAAAAGGTAGTAGCTGGTGTGGAAAAAAATCCAGTCATCTGTAAAGACCTTAGAAGGAAATGAGACAGATCAGATGCACCCAGCTCTCCCCTGGGGCAGGAATTAAGCACTGTTCAGCAGTGTCAAATACCATTAAGTACTACTAAATGTTATTAGAGCTGTTAGTTCTGTGTTGATATTTCATTAACACTTTATTGTAAACAGTCTTTATAATCACAGAACCAATTATTCAACTGATGCTATAAAAAGAGGCAGAGTAACTGATAAAATAATTAGGAGTGGATATTCAGAGTGTTCCAAAAGATGTAAAATAAAAGCATGGCACTACAAAAAAAAATCATGGGAAAGTTCTTAAAATATACACAGAAATATTACCTTACAGGGTCTCATAAAACATATAAAAAATTATGTGTGTCCTAAACCTAAAACTATTAGTAATGACAAAAAGTTTAGATTCAAATTTACAATTCCTGGGTATGAGACCACATGCTATACACACCTCCAACACAGTGGGCAATGTGCTTCAATGATGCCATGTGGCACCATCTCTGCAAAGCCTTTGGCCATTCTACTGTGACCACATCTGACGCCCAAGGGACTGAAAAGCCGGCTTAGTGGCTAAGAGCACTGGTTGCTTTTGCAGAAGACCCAGGTTACGATCCCAGCACCACAGACACTCCAATTAAACACACAAATGAAAAAAATCCAAAGCTAGGGTCTGCACATGAGAACAGTGTTCGCCTTTCTGGGCCTGGGATGTATCACTTAGAAAAAAATGTTTTCCAGTTCCACCTGTTTCTTGCAAACTTCCTGATTTCACTTTTCTTTGCAGCTGAGTAAAATTCCGTTGTTTAATGTGCCACACTGTCATGCTCCACTCACCAGTTCACGTATTCTTAGTTTATTCCACTTCTCAGCTCTTGTGGATAGAGCTGTAATCACCACAGGTGTACAAGTATCTCTGTAACCGGGTATGGAGTCCTTCGGGTGCTTTCCTAGGAGTGGTATAGTTGAGTAATATGATAGATCTGCTTCTAGTTTTCTGAAGAATTACCACACTGGGTTTCACAATGGCTGCACCAGTTTACCCTCCAACCAACAGCATTGGTTTTCCTTTTGCCAAAAGCCTCATCAGCCTGTTGTCATTTGTTTCCTTAATGAGAGCCATTCTGGCTGGAGTGAGATGGAATCGCAAAGTAGTTTTAATTTGGGTTTCCCTGGTAGATAAAGATATTCAACATTTTTAAAGGGTTATGAGAACTCTCTGTTTAGTTCCTTGGCCCATTTTTAAAATTAGTTTTCTTGATGTTTAGTTTTTTGAGCTCTTTGTATATTAAAGATTAATCCTATGTCAGATACATACCTAGCGAAGATTTTCTCCCATTCTCTATGCTGCTTCTTCACCCAATTGACAGTTTCCTCTGCTGTACAGAAGCTTTTTAGGTTCAACAGATCCCATTTCTCAATCACTGGCCTCATTTCCTGTGTGACCAGAGTCATATCTAGAAGATTCTCACTTATGCCTGGATCTTGAAGCACACTCCCTACCTTCTCTTCTAGCAGTTTCAGAGTTTCAGGTTTTATCTTGAGGTCTTTGATCCATCTAGAGTTAATTTTTGTGGAGTTTGAGAGATAAAGATCTGATTTAATTCTGCTACACATAGACACCTAGTTTTCCCAGAACCATTTGTCGAAGATGCTGCCTTTTCTCCAAAGTGTATTTTTGGCATCTCTGTCAAAAAAAAAAATCTGCTGGTGAGGCATGACTATAAGGAAACAGAGTCTTCCAGCCTCCTGGCAGCAGGCCCAAGACCCGTGCAAACTCAATCAGACAAAAGCCAGCATAGAACTGTGGAAATGGGCAGGAGGCCCCATGTCAGCTGAGGAACTATTGGCAGCTGATCACTGCTGGGTGAGGGAGAGCTGATCTTCTTAAAGGGAGTGACGTTAGACAGGCTGAACAGGCTCCGGATGAACTTACACCTAGGGATATCTGGGTACACAAACTTAACTCAATAGACCTTAACATATATGACAGAACTCATGAAATTCTATGGGTGAGCTGTAGAATGGATGCAGATGGGGAGGGGGTGGTCTAAACATGATTAAGATATATTGTATGAAATACATAAAAATTCAATAAAATATACTTTGAAAAGAAGAAAATTGCAAAAAATCAATTTTAAAAGAAAATGCAGTGGTTGTAGCTGTGTGAGCTTATTATGGGTCCCATACGACTTAACTGACCTCTGTGTGCTCTTCGGCCAGCACCGTGCTGTTTTCATTGCTGTGGCTTCATTGCTGTGGCTCAGTAATGGAAGCTGGTGGTAAGTACAGCAATACTCATTCTCTCAAGATTGCTTTTGTCAGCTGAGGTCTTTTTGTTTTCTTCCATATGAATTTTAAAATAGGTTCTTGTGGTTTTTCTGCATTTCTGTGAGGAATCTATTGGAATTTTGATAGAGATCGGATTGAATTTATAGATTACTTTAGGAAAAAGGTCATTTTCACAGTAATAATGCCTCACGTCCATGAGCTTAGGAGATTTTTCTATCATCTAACGTCTTTTTCAATGTCCCTTCCTTCCTTCCTTCCTTCTTTCCTTCCTTCCTTCCTTCCTTCCTTCCTTTCCTTTCTCCCCCCCCCACTTCTTTTATTGACAGGGACTCCCTGTAGCCTCAGCTGTCCTGGAACTTCTCCCCCCTCCCACTTCTTTTATTGACAGGGACTCCCTGTAGCCTCAGCTGTCCTGGAACTCACTATGTAGCCCAGGCTAGCCTCGATCTCACAGAAATCGGCCCTCCTTTGCCCCCTGAGAGCTGGCATTAAAGACGTCTACCACACCCAGCTCTTCAGGCTCTTAAAGTTTTCTTTATAAATGTCTTTTACCTTTTTGATTAAGTTTATTCTGAGGTATCTTATATTATTAAATTAAATTATTAACAATTATTTAATTTCTTTATTTGATACGGGGTGTTACTGTCTGGCGTGGAACTCAATATGTAGCCCAGGCTGCCCTTGAACTCACCTGCCTCTGCTGCTACATGTGCACCACCATGTCCAGCTGCTAGCAACTTTTTTCAACTATTTTGAGATTATTTCCTTGATTTCTTTCTCAGTGAGTTTGCCATTGGTATATAGAAAGGCTATTGATCTTTGGATGTTAATTTTGTATCCCACCACTTTAAGTTTCATTTCTGGGAGTTTTTTGATGGAGTTGTTAAGGGTTTCTTATGGGCAGAATCATATCAACCCCAGATAAAGTTTCTGTGACTTCTTCTCTTCTCTGTATCCTTCTTTGCCGTAGTAGTCCAGCTGCGGAGATCCTAAAAACCTGAGTGGGAAGGGTAGAGGGCAAAGGAAGAAAGATCCAGACACAGAAACAGCTGGGATCAGGGGGACCTGCAGGCTGGTGACCACGCAGTGGGATCGGGGGGACCTGCAGGCTGATGACCATGCATGCACTTTATTTCAGGATAACAATGTTTTTATACCTTGTCTCAAAGTAGGAAAGAATCCATTATAGAAATATAGCACAAAATCACAAATTCCTTTGAACCACCGCAGTCTCAGTAATCAGTTTCCTTAATCACGCGTGCTTGCATCAGCAGTAGCCAAGCAGAACTTCTATCCCATTGTGATCAGAGAGAATACAGGGAATTATTTGTTTTCTAATGTTTGTTAAAATTTGCCTCGTGTCTGAATATATAACCTTTATTTAAGGGAAAGTTCCATGGGCCACTAAAAAAAAATTGTATTCTGCATGCTTGGTTGGAATAGGCTATAATGTTTGATGAGTCCCTTTGATCCATGATGCCATTTAATTCAGATATTGCTGTGTTTATTTTCTGTAAGGATGGCCTTCATTTCATTGAATATAATTTTGATAAAATGACTTAGGCTTAGTTGATCATCTAATTTTTATTTTCAAAATATTTTCATGAGGTGTAATGTAGATATGGGAAAATACATCATTCCAAGCACACAGCTTAGAGTTCTACATGTGTGGACATTCATAACCACAAAATACATAGATAAATATACAACATTTTTAGATCTTCAGTCTTCATTATGTGGCTACCCTGTCAATCACTATATCAATCTTAATTTATTACATAAGTAGCGATATTAATTTTTCATTAATGAATAATAAATATTAATCAGATATAAGATATCTTGATGCTTATATTAGTGCAATCATCAAATGAGTATTATTGAAATTTCCATCACTTCAAAGAGCTATTTCCTTGTGGGGATAGGATTCAATAGCACATCTTCTAGCTATTTTGAAATGTATAATATATTATCGTTAGCTATAATCATGCTATTTTGCAATTAATAAAATAATTATTCTTCTTGTATAACTATAAATTGTGTTTAAAATAGAGATATTTTTAAAATTTTATGTGTATGAGTGTATTGCCCAAATGTATGTGAGTTCACCTGTGTTATTCAGTACCCACAGAGGTCAGAAGAGGGCATCAGATCCCCTGGAACAGGAGTCACAGATGGTTGTTAGCTACCGTGTGGGTGCTGGGAATTAAACTCAGGTCCTCTGCAAGAGCAGCTATCTTAACTGCTGCGCCATCTCTCCAGCCCCCCAACTGTACGTTTTTACACACTGCCAACCTCAGCCCATTGTCAACTCCCTACACATCTGAGAATCTCTGCCCTCCCTCACTTTATGTAAGCTTTTGTCTCCACATCAGAGAGATCATGGTGTTTTTTTGTGGCTGACTTATTTCACTTATTTCCAGTTCCATTCATGTTGTTGAAAATGACAGTATTCATGCCCTTTACAGCTGGACAATATCACATTGTATACATGTGCATTTTATTGATCCACACCTCAGTGTACAGTCATGTG
>NW_008341669.1:685369-697464 GCF_000622305.1 Nannospalax galili
GTGTGTGTGTGGGTCATACATACATTTCAGTTTTTACTTTGAATTTTTTTTAATGTCTAATATGTAGGTGAGCTAGCTTAATTCTTATATATATGGATATAAAATTTTTCCAAAAGCATTTTGAAGAAACTTTCCATTTGCAACTATGTGCTCTTTGCTTTAAAAAATTGGTTTTGAATATATGGGTATTGATAGGTAAAAAGTGACAAGAACTCCAGCAGGGCAGGGATTGTTTGGAAGATCACACAGGATGGCTCTCAGCTCAGGAGTGAGGAAGCCACCAGCTCACAAGCTGCTGGCTGGAGGCTTTTATAGAGTTGTGGAAGGTGGAAAAGATAAAAACAGCTCTGGTGGGAGGATAAAAATAGCTTCTGCGGGAGGCATGAGTCATACATTGGGAAACTTATCAGTGGGAAACAGATTATGCTGACTCTGAGGAAACAGAATGTGCTGACTCATGCTGACTCAACTCCTGTTTAGAAAGGCCCCAGGGGCCTGTCTTGTAGGGCTTTACTGCACTGGGGGAGGCTTGCTGCCAACCTGGGCTCTAACAGATATATTCTGGGGCTTTCCTTTATGTTGGTCTATAGCATTTGTCTTTCTGTGACAGGTTAACTCATGCAATACATTTTCCAGTTTCATCAGTATTCCTGCAAATTTCATAATTTTAATTTTGTTTCCTGCTGAATAGGATCCAATTATATCTATGTACCATATTTTCATTATCTATTCATCAACTGATGGGCATTTAGGCTAATTCTGTTTCCTACATATTGTGATGAGAGCAGCAGTGAACATGGATGTATTGTATCTCAGCTGTCAGTCCTGTGAGTATATGCCAAGGAGTGGTATAACTGGGTCAGATGGTAGCTCTATTTGTAGGATTTTGAGAAAACTGTATACCAATTTCCATAGTGATTGCACCAGTTTAGTCTCCCACCAACAGTAGAAATGGGTTTTCCTTTCCCCACATCTTTGCTGCCATTGTTTTCTTGATAATAGCTATTCAAACTGGGGCGAGATGAAATCTCAAAGCAATCGGCAGCAACCCTCCCCTAGTGCAGTAAAGCCCCACAAGACAGGCCCCGGGGGCCTCTTGAAAACCGGAGTTGAGTCAGCATGAGTCAGCACAGTCTGTTTCTATTTTTATCCACCCCCCCCCAAGCTATGCTTATCTTTCTTGCTCCTATAAAAGTCTCCAGCCAGCAGCTTGTGAGCTGGTGGCTTCCTCACATGAGCTGAGAGCCATCCTGTGTGATCTTCCAAATAAACCATGCCCTGCTGGAGTTCTTGTCTGTGTCTTGGTTTACCTGTCACTGAAGTGTTTATTACCCATTTTTCTTTGTTCTTTCAAACACTGGCTGTTCAGTTCCATAGCACATCTTTTTCCCTTGGTGTTTAGTTTTATGAGTTCTTTGTATACTCTAGATACTAATCCTTTGTCAGATGCACAGCTAGCAAATATTTTCTTCCATTCTATGAACTGTCTTTTTACCTGTTTGAATTTCTTTTGAAGTGCAGAAACATTTTAGTTTCATGAGGTCCCATGTGTCCACTGTTACCATTATTTCCTGAGTAACTGGAAACCTATAGCTTATAGTGTCCTCCCTAGCTTTTCCTGTCTAACAGTTTGAAAGTTTCAGGCTTTCTGTTGAGGTTTTTAATTCATTTGGAATTAATTTTTGTGCAAGGTGAGAGAGAAGAATCCAGTTTCATTTCTTCTGCATGTAGTTGTTCGGTTTCCCCAGAACCATTTCTTGAAAATGCTGCCTTTTCTCCAGCAATTTTGACGTCTTTATTAAGAATCATGTTACAAAATTTGCCAGGACTTATAGCTGCATTCTGTACTCACTACTCACTCCACTGATCTGTGTGTCTGGTTTTGTGTCAGTACCATGCTGTTTTTATTACTATAGCTCTGTTGTATAATGTGAAATCAGATATGGTAATGCTACCAGCATTATTTTTTAATTTCAGGGTTGTTTTGGTTATCCAGGGTCTTTAGTTCTTCCATATCAATTTTCTTGCTTTTTTTCTATTTATATGAAGAATGGCACTGGAATTTTTGTGAGAATTTCATTGAATTTGTAGATTGCTTTTGGCAAGATGGCCATTTTCAGAATATTTTTACCCTACTGAGCATGGGAGATCATTCCATCTTTTAGTGCCCTCCTCAATTTCTTCAGCATTTTATATTTTTTTATATTTTTTTAATTTTGTGTATATGTGTATTGCCTACATGTAGGTAAGTGCACCTGTATTGTGCAATGCCCGCAGAAGACAGAAGAGGTCATTGGATCCCCTGGAACTGGAGTTACAGACAATTGTCAGCTGTCATGTGGGTGCTGGGATTCAAACCCAGATCTTCTGCCAGAACAGCCAGTTTTCTTAACTGCTGAGCCATCTCTCCAGCCCCTCATTGAATATATCTTTTACTTCCTTGGTTATATTTACCCAAAGTTACTGTTTTGAGGCTACTGTGAAAGGGAGTTTTTCTCTTAATTTTTTCTCAATATCATTGTCATGGGTACATAATAAGGCTACTGGTTTTTATATGATAATTTTGTATTCCACCACTTTGCTGAAAGTGCTCATTATCTCTAAAAGTTTTCTTGTGGAGTCATGTCAAACGTCATGTGGAGAATGTCAGACATTCTTTAAATAGAAAATAATGTCATTTGTTAATAAGGATATTTTGACTTTTAATGTCTCTATCCCTTTTATTAACTTCATTTATCTTACTGCTCTAAGGCTTCAAGACTATTTTGAATAGAAGTGGACAAAATGGACACCCTTGCTTTCTTTTTGATTTTAGTGGGAATAATTCAAGTTTTTCTCCCTTCAGCATGTTGTTAACCATAGGTTTATCGTATCTAACTTTTTATGTTGAGATAAGTTCTATTCATCTTAGTCTCTTTAGGGTTTTATCATGAAAGGATGCTGGATTTTGTCAAACACATTTCCAGCATCTACTGAGAATTTCATTAGATTATTGTCTTTGAGACCATTTAAGTAATGAATTACATTTATTGGTTTACGTATGGTAAACTATGTGTGCATCTCTGGAATGAAGCCAACTTAATCATAGTAGATGATCTTTTTAATGTGATCTTAAGTTTGGTTAGCAAGTATTACATTGAGAGTTTTCCATCTCTGTTCACTGGGGAGATTGGGCTATAATATTTGTTGTTATATCTCTGCCTGGCTTTGCCATCAGTATAAAGTTGGTAACAGAAAGATTAGAATCATACTTTTATATTTTATGGAATAGTTTAAGAAGCCTTGGTTTTAATTAATCTTTAAAGATCTGATTCAATTTTATAGCAAATCCATCTAATCCAACTGGCTTTTTCCAGTTGGGAGATTTTATTGCTGCTTCAATGTCGTAGCAGTTTTAGGTCTGGTGATCTCTTCTTGGATTAACTTTAGTAGGTCATATACATCTAGAAAGTCACCCATTCCTTTTAGATTTTCCAATTTTGTGAAATATAGATTTTAAAGTGTGTCCTTATGATTTTCTGAATTTCATCAGTATCTCGGTAATGTCTCCCTTTCCTTTTTTTTTTTTTTTTTTTTTGGTCTTTATGAGACAGGGTCTCCCTGTAGCCCCAGCTGTCCTGGAACTCACTATGTAGACCAGGTTGGCCTTGAACTCACAGAGATCTGCCTGCCTCTGCCTCCCAAGTGCTGGGATTAAAAGTGTGCACCACCACACCCGGCTTCCCTTTTCATTTTTAAATCTTAATAATTTCAGTCTTCATTCTCCTTTGGTTAATTTTACTAAAAATTTGTCAATTTTGTTTACATTCTCAAAGAATCAATACTTCATTTCATTGATTCTTGCTGTTTGGTCTGGTCTCATTTCTTTCTATTTACTAGTTGTGATTTATTCTTGACTATTTATTTATTTACTTTTTATTTATATTTTATATGTATGAGTGTTTTACTTGCATGTATGTGTATCCACCCATGTCATGCAGAGCCCATGGAGGCCAGAAGATGGTACTGGATCCACTGAAACTTGAGTTAAGGATGGTTGTCATGTGGGTGCTGGGAATCAAATCTGGTTTCTGGAAAAGCAGCCAGTGCTCTTAACCATGAAACCATCTCTCTGGGACCTGTTCTTGATTTTTTAAAGTCTTACAATCTCTCCAGGCCCTGTTCTTAATTTTTTAAAGTCTTGTGTTATCATTGATTTGAGATTTTTCTGATTTTGTAATTTACACACTTAAAGCTATAAACTTTTCTCTTGTTCTGATTCCCCAAATAACATAAGCTGTTGCCACAACCCTTGACTCCCTGCCCGAACTTGAAGCATCCTGTTGCTGGGGACAGGATGTACCTCAGACACAAGATTTGGAGCAATGGAGCAGGAACTGACCTGGAAGCCTCCTCACTAAAGACTAGTTCTCTTAGTTCTAGAGGATACTATGAAAGTTGCTAAGGGAGAAAATCAATTAATGGTCCAACTCAGCTCCAAAGCTTAATAGCCACAGTGGCTGGCTCAGCAAACTATCTCTGTTGGTGCAGTAGTGGTAGTTAACAGCTCTCTAATTAGACTTAAAGCCCTTTTAATGGGAAGGAATACAGGTGGCACTGTAAATATAGCAATATACATGGCATAGATCCTAGAGGAAATCCTATCTCTGTCATGTCTTTAGACAAATGAAATTCCTTACTGTATGCTCAATATGAATCCTTATATTTACAAACAAGTATACCATACAACGCTCATCAAAGAAGCTTCTTTTTGCAACAGATGGAGGTTATTACAGAGTTCCAGAACTGGTCACACACAGAGAGTACATGTCTGAGAGGTGCCCAGCCTTAAGTGACACATCTACAGTGGAGCCTCCACACTCAAGGTTCATGCAACAGCAGAACAGGGGGTAGAGAGAATATTAACACATCCCTCAACTCTCTCCACTGAAGTTTCCTCATATGACAAAGTGTGATGCACACCGAAGGCCACAGCTGGCTAAGTTTTAGAGAAGAGAGACTGCGGAGCATGTGTCCCTGCATAGGACTCCTATTTAAACCTCACCCACACAAGGCTTAGGGACCATTGTGGAAGAGGGCCAGGAAAGATTGTAGGAGCCAGGGTTGGTGCAGGAACATAAGGAAACAGAGGCTTTCAGGCCTCTGGGAACTTGCTCTTATGAACTTGCAACAATGGTGACAGCTCGCACAAGACCCATGCTGACTCAATCAGACAAAAATGTAGCACAGAATAAGGGAAATGAGCAACAGATCCCAACCCTAACTGAAAAACGATTAGATCTTCTTTAAGGGAGTGACTCTAGGTGCACAAGACCCATGCCGACTCAATCAGACAAAAATGTAGCACAGAATAAGGGAAATGAGCAACAGGTCCCAACCCTAACTGAAAAACGATTAGATCTTCTTTAAGGGAGTGACTCTAGATAGACTGACTAGACTCCAGTGGATGAACTTGCACCAAGGGACATCCGGGTACAAATGCTGGATAGGATAGGATAAGTCTGGATAAGACTTAACATATATGACAGAATGCAAGAGATTCAGTGTGGGGGACTCTGGTAGGGGTACGGATGGGGGAGGCGTTCTAAATTTGATTAAGATCTATTACATGAAATACTCAAAAACTCAATAACAGTTTTAAAGAAAAACAAATAAATGGAAAACTTTCTTCTTATGTCTTTATTGAAAATAACTGAAGTCTTTCAATATCTCATATGTTTTTCTCTTTTAAAAAATTTATTATTGGTGATACAATTCTTCTACCTTTACAAGCACCGAGAGTCTCTATTCTACATGAGCCATTCTATCAGTGAATCTTTCCACCTATCTTGTAATTTGACTTACTGAATTTTTGTTTCCATAATCATTTCCATTTTCTTTTTCTTCAGTATTTCTGTATTTATTGAATTGTTTTCATATCCTTGATTCACTTATTTCATTGAACTGTTTTTTTTTGGAATTCATTCAGATTGGATTTTTCTCCTCTTTGAATTCACTCTGGAGTTTAAAATCTTTGAACATATTTATAACAGTTCTTTAAACTCCTTGGGATTCCATCAGGGGATACATCTACGTGTAGTTTTTGGAGGAGACGAGTCATGGCTTTTCACAGTACTTGTCTTTTTGCTTTGGGGCTTCTGCATCTATAGGTCATTGGTTGAATCATTCTGTCACACTTGGTTTGAGTGATTAGATTGGTGGTTGGTGGTCCCTCACCTTAAGTGGTCTTGTCTTGGCTAAATCCCCAGTTCATCCTGGGGACACAGTGATGATTCACGATAGAGGTAGCTGAGGACAGCCCTGCTCTGTTAGTGGGCGTGTGGCATCTGAACACAGGGGGTGGATGTATGTGGTGTGACAGGAGTAGAGCTATGATCTTAGGATTCAGGACCCATATGAGCACTGAATACAGTTTCACATGGCCTCTGACCTCAGGAGTCAAGGTGGGCTCTGGATGTGGGGTTTTGTGCAGCCTCTGTCCTCAAACGATTGAGATTGCAGGTTGTTTCGACTGGGGAAGGAAAGAGCCTGGGCTTGTAGATTATGGGTCTGAATTTACTTGGGGCAGAAGTCTGAACATGGACCAGCATGAGCCTAGAGGTAGGTAGGGGGCTGGGATCATAAGTCATGGTTCTGATCTTACTCAGGCTACTGAAAGGTCATACACATCCTAGAGTGAGCCTCGTAGTACATGGGGGGGCGCGGCTGGAGTCATGGGCTATAGTTCTCTGTCTGCACATGAAGCCGCTCAGAGTTCCTATAAGTCCCACTGTGAACATGAGGGTGAGTGGGGGCTTTTGTTGTGGGTTGTGGTTCGTGGATCTCACATGGTGCCGATTGGAGTTCACAAGGATCCTGGCATGAAACTGGGAACAGGCAGGGGTTCTTTGACCACACATGGTGCTGATTGGTGTTTGTGTGGATCCTAATGGGAGTCTGGGGACAGGCAGGTGGTAGGATCACAAGTCAAGGCTCTCTGACCTCATGCGGTGCATGTCAAAGTTCACATGGGTCACAGCATGAGATTGGGGGCAGGCAGGGTAGTGTGGTTACTGACTGCAATTCTCTGATCTCACACGAGGCTGGCTGCTTATGTGGGTTCTGTCTTGAGCCTGGGAGGTGGGCAAGGTAGTGGGGTTATGATTCTCTGACATCACATAGGGGAGGGTAGGAGCTTATGCAGGCTGTGTTCCTATATGAACTTCAGGACATTTTCTTCTAGTCGGGTGAAGAATGCCATGGAACTTTAATGGGTAATGCACTCCATCTGTAGATTGCTTTTGGTACTATATCCATTTTCACATTATTAATTCTGCCCTTCCAGGAGCACGGAAGGTCTTCCTATTGTCTACTGTTTTCTATTTCTGTTTTTCAGTCTTAAAATTTTCTTTGTAAAAGCCTTTCACCACCTTGACTAGGTATATTCCTATATTTAAAGCTATTGTGAGTGGAATATTTATCCTAATTTCTTTCTCAGCAAGTTCATTATTGGTGTATATGAAAGCTTCTTATTTTTGTAGAGTTTTGCATCTTCCAACTTTACTTAATAAACAAATCTGAAAGTTTTCTGGTGGAGTCTGGTGGGTCTCATTAAGACAGAATCAAAACATTTGCAAACAGCAGCATTTTACCTTCTCCATTTACAACTTTCATTCCCTGTGTGTTTATCTTGCCGTGTTGCTCATTAATTTGAGTCCTCTATTCAAGAAGAGTGGAGACAATGTCACTCTTGTCTTCTTCCAGATTTTAGGGGAATTTCTCCGTTTTTCCTCAATATGTTGAAACAGATTGGTTATATGTAGTTTTTTTGGTCTTTTTTGAGACAGGGTCTCCCTGTAGCCCCAGCTGTCCTGGAACTCATTATGTAGACCAGGCTGGCCTTGAACTCACAGAGATCCACCTGCGATCTCTGTGTTAAAGGTGTGCACCACCATGTCCAGCAGTTATATGTAGTTTTATTGAGGGGATGTTCTGTCTATTCTTTGTTATAACTTTTAACATGAAGGCATGCTGAACTTTGAAAAATACTTTTTGTATATATGGAGATATGTTAAGTCTATTGACAGGATCAATTACATTTACTGATTTTCACATATGTTGAATCAATCTTTCATCTTTGGGATGAAACCAACTTGATCATGATTTTTTTTGATTTTTCATTTTTATATATTTTTATTGAATTTTTGTGTATTTCATATATAACATCTTAATTATCTTTATACCTCCTTCCCCATCGGCACCCTCCCATAGCCCCCTACTGGATTTCATGCATTCTGTCATTTATGTTAAGTCCTATTGAGTCAACTTAGTGTCCCCAGATATCCTTCAATGTAAATTCATTCACTAAGGTCTAGTCAGCCTATCTAGAGTCTCTCCCTTTAAAAAAGATCAGCTCAGCCTCACCCAGGAGAAATTAGCTGCCAATAGTTCTTCAACTAAGATTGGGGCCTGCTGTCCATTTCCACAGGTCTGTGTTTGATTTTTGTCTGCTTGAGTTTGCATGGGTCTTGTGCATGCTGACACCACTGCTATAAGTTTGTATGAGCAAGGTTCCAGGAGCCTGTAAGTCTCTATTTCCATATAGTCATGCACCTCCTCACAGCTCTTACAGTCTTTCTGCCCCCTTTTCCATGATTTTCCCTGAGCCTTGGGTGGATGAAGTTTAGTATAGGATTCCTGTCCATGGACTCATACCCTGCAGATTCTTATTCGCTACTCTTTGGACATTTGTAGCCTTTTTGCGCTGTGTTCATTGCCCTCTGTTGCATGAGGGAGCTTTATTGATGAGAGCTGAGAGGTGCATTAGTGTTGTCTCTACCCCTTGCTACTCTACGTTCTGTGAGCTTTACGTATAGAGGTTCCATGGTAGATGTGTCACTTAGGGTCCGACATTTCACAGACACTTCATCTCTGTGTGACCAGTTTTGAAACTCTGTAATAGTCTGTCAGTTGCAAAATAAGCTCCTTTGATGAGTGGTGACTGGCATACTTGTCTGTAAACATAAGGATCCATATGTAACACATTGTAAGAAATTACACTTGTCTAGGGATGTAACAACTTTTGGGTTTTCTCTAAGATCTCCGACTTCTCTGGCATTGTGTATTTGGCTATGTGCCACACATGAGCTCTCTCCTATTGAGTGGGCTTTAAGTCCAATTAGGTAACTCTTGATTACCCTCAAGATAAAAGTACCGCTACTGAACCAATGTAGCTTGCTGTGGCAGTCACTGTTGTGGTTGCTAGGCCTTAAAGCTAGGGTTGGACCATCGACGGATGCTCTCCCTTGGCAGCATGCATAGTGTTCTCCAAAACTATGAGCTAGTCTTCAGGGAGGTGGCTTCCAGGCCAGTTCCAGCTCCATTACTCCAAGTCCCGAGTCTGAAGTATGTACTGTCTTCATCAGTAGGGCCTTGTCTTCATCAATAGGGTCCTACCTTCAAGTTCTGGGAGGCAGTCAGGATTGTGGCACTCTCCTGTGTAATTTTTAGAGTCTCTTGGACTACCCTGGCCAACAACTTGAAGGGAGGTTTCTCCTGCCTGGCACTGTTTCTTGTTATGTAGCCTTCAACTATACACATGGACTCATGTAGAGATATTCTATGTGTAATTAGCTCGTATGAAAAACCCATAGGGAAACATATGAGTTCAAAAACCTACTGAAAATTACACATATGATACATGATCTTCTTATTGTAGTTTTGCATTTGATTGGCAAGTATTTTATTGGCAATTTTCACATCTATTTCATCAGAAAACTTGATCCCCATTTTTTTTTGTTGATGTTATTGTGTCTTTATCTGATTTGTTATTATACTAGTACTGGCTTCATAGAATAAGTTTGGAAGTGACCCATCTCTTTGAGAAGTGTTGGTATTCAATCTTCCTTTAAAGTTTGGGAGTATGCAGTGGTCAGTACCTCTGGTGTTAGGTGTATGCGGTGGTCAGGACCTCTGGTGTTAAGCGTATGTGGTGGTCAGCACCTCTGGTCTTAGGCGTATGCGGTGGTCAGCACCTCTGGTCTTAGGTGCATGTGGTGGTCAGCACCTCTGGTCTTAGGCGTATGTGGTGGTCAGCACCTCTGGTGTTAGGTGTATGCGGTGGTCAGCACCTCTGGTGTTAGGTGTATGCGGTGGTCAGCACCTCTGGTCTTAGGTGTATGTGGTGGTCAGCACCTCTGGTTTAGGCTTTTCTTTATGGGGAGGGTTTTAATTACTTCTTCAGCCTCGTTGCTTGCCATGGGTCTGTTTAAATCCTTTCTGTCCTCTGGCTTTACTTTTGGTAGGTCATATGCACTTTCTTGGAATGTAGATTTTCAAAGTATTCGCTAATGGTTATCTGGATTTCTTTGGAATCTGTTATTACAATTACCTTTTCAAAACTAATTTTATTAATTTAAGGCTTTTCTCTTCAGGGCTGGGATGCCACACTGAATAAAAAGTAGAAGGCAAACTGAGCACTAGCATTAAACACTCTCTACTTCCTGAGTTGGGTGCAACGTGAACAGGTTCCTCATGACCCGGCCACCATGACTTCTCCATTATGATGGACTGTGCTCTTAAACTATAATAAGCTTTCTTCCTTCAGTTACTTCTTTCAGGGTATTTTGTCACAGGAACAAGACAAACAACTAATCCATCTGGAAAAAATTCACATGATCATATTAAAAGTGGCAGAAAAAAGCGTTTGGGAAAATCTACTGGTGTTAGGTGTATGTGGTGGTCAGCACCTCTGGTCTTAGGTGTATGCGGTGGTCAGCACCTCTGGTCTTAGGTGTATGTGGTGGTCAGCACCTCTGGTTTAGGCTTTTCTTTATGGGGAGGGTTTTAATTACTTCTTCAGCCTCGTTGCTTGCCATGGGTCTGTTTAAATCCTTTCTGTCCTCTGGCTTTACTTTTGGTAGGTCATATGCACTTTCTTGGAATGTAGATTTTCAAAGTATTCGCTAATGGTTATCTGGATTTCTTTGGAATCTGTTATTACAATTACCTTTTCAAAACTAATTTTATTAATTTAAGGCTTTTCTCTTCAGGGCTGGGATGCCACACTGAATAAAAAGTAGAAGGCAAACTGAGCACTAGCATTAAACACTCTCTACTTCCTGAGTTGGGTGCAACGTGAACAGGTTCCTCATGACCCGGCCACCATGACTTCTCCATTATGATGGACTGTGCTCTTAAACTATAATAAGCTTTCTTCCTTCAGTTACTTCTTTCAGGGTATTTTGTCACAGGAACAAGACAAACAACTAATCCATCTGGAAAAAATTCACATGATCATATTAAAAGTGGCAGAAAAAAGCGTTTGGGAAAATCTAGCACTTATAAAATAAGTGTCAGTAAGCTAGGAATAAAGGGAATCATTTCTACCTTAATTACACACACATACACACACACACACACACACACAACACGTATATAGTGATAACAAATTTTTAAAAACCTAAAAATATCAAAGACATCAAAGGTCTCTACAATGAAAATTTTAAATTTTTAAATAAAGAGATTGAGGAAGACACCAGAAGATGGAAGGACCTCTCATGCTCGTGGATTAGAAGAATTAATATTGTGAAAATGACCATCCTACCAAAAGCAATATATACATTCAATGCAATCCCAAACAAAATCCCCATGACATACTTCACAGAATTAAAAAAAAAATCCTTAAATTTGTATGGAAGTACAAAGGACCCTGGATACCCAAAGCAACCCTGAGCACAAAGAGCAATCTGGGGGGATTTCGATACCAGGTCTCAAAGTATACCACAGAGCTATAGTCATAAAAACAGCATGGTACTGGCACAAAAATAGACACATAGATATGGAACATCACTGAAGACCCAAACCTGAGTACACTTTACATTCAGAAATGGTGACAGCATGCACAAATCCCGCATAAGCTCAAGCCTGACAAAATCCCAGCACAGACAAGGAGAAGCAGATAAGAAGTTCCTACCCTACCGGAGGAACTGATAGCTGCTAGGAGGGGGAGAAGTTGGTCTCTTAACTAGATGCCAGTGGACAGACCCACACTGAAGGACATTTGGGGACACAAATTTGCCTCTGTAGGTATATTAAGGCCCATATATATATATATA
>NW_008341669.1:697551-720901 GCF_000622305.1 Nannospalax galili
TAAAAAATGAGAATAATCAGCAAAGAACTCACTGGAGATTTATTCATCATTAATGGCTCAAAGAAATGCTTAGTGAATTCAGGAAGCATAGTCAGGGGGCAAAAAAGTGAATAAAGAGAGCTAATCTTTTCGGTCCTAAGACATATTACCTGGTAGAGTAATCAGGTTAGTGAAACAAATATTATCGTACTTTGACTCTGGAGCTTGCCCTCTTGGGCAGAGACACAATATGAACAAGCCTGATGCCTTTCTGCTGAGGGCTCAGGCTCTAGCCAAGAGCCAGCACAAACCACACATAAGAAAAGCCAGTCAGATCGTTGAAGACACCAGATGACCAAAGCCTCATTTGTGATCCAGGGAATACCTGCCTAGAAATGTCCTGAGACTGAGAAATAAAAGAAAAATCTTTCTTTCCTTTTGCGGGGGAGGATGAGGGATAGTATTTTTGCCTGGTTCTTTTCACAGTAAAAGAACTCCACAACTCAATTATGTCTTTAACAAAAGTATGGGGGAAGAAAGTCTTCAATGTCATGCCAATTACAATCCCCAGAACTGCACATCTCTGTAGAAGTTTTGGATATTAACTCGATGGACTTCAATGAAGTTGGAGGTTCTGAGAGGCCATTCACCCTAAAAAGCAATTGTTAATACATCCGTAAAATATAATTTATGTTTTTAACTTTGTATGCCTAACATAAAAGGGTCTATAATGTAGGTGAATATGACACTGTGTCTTAAGATATTACAGAGCAGTGACACTAAATAGGAGGCATGAGTTATTTTCTCTATGTGGTTGTAAAGAACAGGGATATGGCTCATTACAAGAGTGTGCTTGTTCAGTTTGACTTCAGTGTCACAAAAACAGTCATCAGTGTGACAAAACCTTTAACTATCTCAAAACCTAGGGAGGCCTAGTCACTACACGTCATGTAGCCTTTAGCAAGTTGCCAGCTAAGAATACAGCTTTACTCCTCACAAACACTACAATGCAGTTCAGTCAAGTTGACTTAAACCAGGATTTCCTTTCCTTTAGTGTCTCGTGACATAGTCCCCATTTTCACATGCAGTTTTCCAGAATCATCCCTAATGCAGTATCCATGTTTAAAGGACTCAACCTCTATTTCCTAGCTCCAAAGCCACTTCCACACTGGTAAGTATTACAACAGTACCCAACTTATAGTACCACGCTCTGTCTTCATTTACTCCTGCTGCCATAAAAAAAATCCCAAAGTAGTACAAACAAAAAGTTACTTCCCACAGTGCTGGAGCTGGTAAGTCCAAGGTCATGTAGTGGTGAGGGATGGACTTCCTGGCCTGCTTAGTGGCCTCTGCACCTCATCCTCAAATGGGTCTTTTTCATGTCCATGTATTGGGAGCGGGATCCCCTTATTTCTTCTTCCTATAAGGCCTCCCATCATAGGAGGAAGCTCCACTTGCCTGACCCAACCCCAAATTTCATCTCCAAATACCATCAGGATGGGGATTTGGACATCAACACTGGTGTACATAGATGTCACCAACTGGTCAAAGGACAAGGCATGGGATGATCATGATTGGAGGCTTAAGGGGGGTGAAAATATCAAAGAGCAGTACATACATGTCTGATAATACCATAATGAAATACATTAATTTGTACAATTAATACACACTAATAGAAAAGTGTGCATATAACAAAAAACAATGTATGATTCCCAGAGACCACTGATGTGACATACAGAGAGGTCTAAAGGCATCTTTTTCCACAGTCCCCTTGGGGCTTCCCTTTGATTTAATCAGCACTCTTAGTCCACTAGTGAGTATGCTCTTCCTCCCCGTGCGTTTTCTGAGGGGTGTCCTCCTCATGGGATGGGCATTTCCACTCCCAGGATGAGCACTGACCATTGGTAGCTGTCTATATTCTTTGATTGCACATATGGCCAGTGTAGGATCACCCTGTGAAAGGAAGGCCCAGTGCTCCATGTATCAATCTGATTTCTTCATTCCTGCAAGTTCATGTTTCTATTTCAACAACTACAGTCTTGAGATTTCAGGGCACAAGTGATTCTATGGCCTCAGTTGTAGGGTCTCGGGGAAGCTCAAGGCTGACACACCTTGACTTTTAAAATACTGTCACTGAGGGGCAATATCAGAAGTGAAGAAACTGAACGAGGAAGATGGAACCTTAGGCAGAGGGAAAACCTGGGAACAGTCAAGGGCCCTCATCAGCAATCTTGCCCCTCCGCATTGATTATGGTCTCCCCATTTGGAGAACAGTAGTGGAGGCAGAACTCAGTCAGTTCAGGTTCATTTCTCTGGGAAATAAAAAGTAAGGATGGGTGATAGATGGATGGTGTGGTGGTTTGAATGAAAATGGCCCCCATAGGCTCCAAGTTTTTGGACATTTTGTCCCCAGATGGTGGTGCTGTTTGGGGAGGTTTTGGAAGGTGTGGCCATCCTGGACGAAGCACATGACTGTGGTGGGCTTAGAGAGTTCTTAAGCCTTGCCGGATCTCCAGTCGCTCTCTTGCTTCCTGTGCCTGTGTGATGATGTGAGAGCTTAGCTTCTGCAGCTTCCGCTCTAGCCACCTTCAGTCACCACACCTCCCTGCTAGGGACAGTGCATTAGGGATGATTCTGGAAAATTGCATGTGAAAATGGGGACTATGTCACGAGACACTAAAGGAAAGGAAATCCTGGTTTAAGTCAACTTGACTGAACTGCATTGTAGGTGTTTGTGAGGAGTAAAGCTGTATTCTTAGCTGGCAACTTGCTAAAGGCTACATGACGTGTAGTGACTAGGCCTCCCTAGGTTTTGAGATAGTTAAAGGTTCGACTGTGTCTTCAAGTAAAAGGAAGGACACTGAAGTTGATTTGGAACTCACCACACCAATGCTGTCATCTGTTTTACATGCCAGAGGACCTCTGACCTAAACTCTGGGGGACGAACTACCTTTTGAGCTGTCAGGGCTCTTGGAACCCTCAGAGCTTTGTGGTGAAAATTCATGTCCAGGTATTCACATGCTTGGAATCCGCATCTGCAGGTGCAGTTCAGATTATTCTCCTGCCTTGTGACTTATCTCTCCATCTGTATGAGAAAGTCAGTGTTTTGCCCCCCTTCCATTTTATTTTGGAAACATATAACTTGCCCAGTTTTATAGGTTTGCAGTTTACAATAAATTTCAGTGCCACTGAAAACTAGTTCTACACATTCATGTTTATTACTGTGATCCTTCAGACTTCATTGTTTTGGTTTTGTTTGCTTTTTGAGACAGGGCTTCCATGTAGCCCCAGCTGGCCTGGAACTCCCTATGTAGACGGGGCTGGCCTCAGTCTCACAAAGATCCCCCTTCCTCTGCCTCCCAGGTGCTGGGATGAAAGGTGTGCACCACCATGCCCAGCTAGATGTTTACTGTTTTAATATAAAGAATTTGTGTCTTTTTGGAGACATCTCAATATCTGTAGAGATAGGAGTCTGGGATTCAAAATTGCCCCTTAAGTATGTAGAATTTAAGATAAATATGTAATTGTCTTTTAGTATAAATTAATAGTTTTTTGGTTTTTTTTGAGGGGGGAGTAATTTTGAAACAGGGTCTCTCTGTAGCTCCAGCTGGCCTGGAACTCACTGTGCAGACTAGGCTGGCCTTGAACTCATAGAGATCCACCTGTCTCTGCCTCCCAAGTACTGGGATTAAAGGTGTGTGCCACCATACCTGGCTACATTTTCTTAAAAAGAAAAGTCTGAGGTGGAGATGGTGAATAATTATTAGATATCCAGCAAAAATTTCACATCATTAATGATAACTCAAATGGAAAGCTAAAAGAACCCCACTTTTGTCTATTTAAAAACCCCATCCTACTTTAGATTTGAGAACTGTATTTTATATTGTTTTCTCATATTTATCTATTTTGTCCATTCCTCTCAAAATGTTAAGGCTATCTCACCATCACAATCACCATTGTAAGAGTGCATCTTCTTGACCATAGCTACACCATGTTCAAGTTTAGGCTGATTCTAGTTTCTGAACTTAATCAGGTAGTTGGCCCAGGGTATGGGAATGCCAGCTGGGCCCTGGTTGTTTTGGGAACAGGTCAGAGTGTCCTAGAGTGCTCCTGTTAATTGCTTATTTATGGCTTCTGTAGGTTATGCTTGGCTTGTTTTTGCAAAACAGTAATTGTTGCTAACAGACCCCTTTCTGGTTGGAAGACTTAGGGAAACTTTAAAAGATCAGGTTTCTAGGATACATTGCTATACAACAACCACCCCCCCACACCAAGAGGGAACTTTGTGACCAGTAAATGCAAGGTAAATAATAAGATTGATCATGTCCGTCTATGAATGAGGAGGAAGGCGTGCAGATGTACTATGGTTTGGGTGGGGGGTTTGGATGGAAAATTGTATTTTCTTATGTATTTTCTTGATAATGTTTGCTCAAGCTTAATGCTCAATGATTAGCTTTTGTATTCTGCTTGCTTGCCTAGCAACATGATCAGTATAAAAAAAAGCCAGAGTGCTTAGGCTCGGTGCTACTCTCGGACCCTTTAGGGAAGAGTGTAGCCCAGCCGCAATAAATCTATCCTTCTCTAGACTCACCTGTCTGTCTGTTTGGGGCAGTTGTGGATCACAGACTATAACACCATCACAATCACTGTAAATTATTTCAACATTAGCAAATATTGACAAAACAATAGCGATTTGTTACAAGATTGTTGAAATGATAATGTAAAAATTGCTAGCTTATATTTTATAAAGATGTCGCTTGGAATCTAAGGAAACTGTGTCTATATCAAGTATTTACTGAGCAGACGTTGTTAGGCTAATATGTCACTTGGGACTCAAAAGGCCTCCTGCTATTGCATCTGAAGTGTGATCCCTAGCCATATTAAATTTTTGGTTTATTTATTTTTCATGTGTATGAGTATTTTACCTGCACATATGTAATGCACTTGTGCATGAAATATCTGCAGAGGCAAGAAGAGAGCATCCAATTTCTTGGAACTGGAGTTATGGGTGATTGTTAGCCACCATGTGGGTGCTGGGGATCACTAAGCCACCTCCAGCCCCAAATATGATCTCTAGCTACTTTTACAAGCCCAATAAATAGAAAATATTGCCATCACACGCTTAGTAAATATAATGATATCATTAACAATATATTCTGTGCCTTGCTCTGTTAACTCTTATTTTTTTGAGTCATTCAAGTTGTGGGGTCAGTAATTCCTTGCTAATTAGTACTCAATGACATTCCATTTAATAGATACACCAAAATCTGTTTATTCTTTTACCTACCGTGTAAGTTACTGCTTTTCTTTATCATACAGCTTATCTTCCTTTACTGAAATGTACAAGTTTTAAAATATCCTGAATAATCTATTAACTCTATGTATTGCAAATATTATCTCACCAAGTTAGGAAAAAAGCTTCATTTCACTGTTTTTACATGACATGGTTTTAGATGTACAAACCTCCAAAGACAGCACCATAAAATCATTAGAACTAATTGATTCATAAAAATCACAGATAAAATTCAGCATACAAAATCAGTAGTATAAGATATACTAACAAAAATTATGTGATATAGAGATTAAGAAAACAATTCCATTTAAAAATTTAACCAAAGAGATGAGAGCTGTCTTTAATAAAAGCATTGATTAAGTAAAAGGACACGTGAAATGGAAAGACATCCCAAGTTCACAGATTAGAAGAAAGACTGTAGTAGATAAAGCAATCTTTAAATTCAGTCCCCATCAAAATAACACTGGCATTTATTCTAATAATTTGGAAAACCAAGAGTGAAATTTGAGTAGAACCACAAGACAAAATGTCACCTTGAGAAAAATGAATGAAGAAGGTGGTGTTACGATTCTTGACTTTGAAATGTACTATAAGCCAGATATGGTGACTCGCACCTATAATCACAGTTCTCAGAAGCTTAGGCAGGAGATTGCTGTGAATTAGTGTCCAGCATGGGCTGCTTAGTGAGTTCCTGGTCAGCCTGGGCTACAGAGTAAAAGGTCCACCCCCTCAGAAAAAAATAAACCCTACAATGATGTCACAATCAAAAGGGCATGGTATTGATATTAAATGAAGAGTTAAATAGAAAATAAAGGAAAGTGTAGGAGTAGATCCAACCCAACTGCAGGCAGCTGATTACTGACAAAGATGCAAAGAATGCTCGGTGGAGAAAGGATGATGCTTTCAATAAATGGTGCTGGAAGAATTAGTTATTTACATGCAGGAGAATGAAACTAGACCTCCATCTCTCAGGAGATAAAAACTTAACTCAAAATGGATTTAATGGATTTAAGAGTAATGTAAAAATGAAACTACTGGCAGAAAACATAAGGGTAATGTTTCAGGACACTGAAATGAGACAATCTCAAAAATCACAGGAAACAAATGGCATTATAGCAAATGCAAACAATCCTGTAGAGCACAGGAGACAGTCAAGAATGAAGAGATGGCTTAGAACAGGCAAGAGTGTTTGAAAACTACACAGCTGACAAAACGGTCAGCATCCAGGGTGTGCGATGAACTCCACACACTCAGACACTCAGCAGCACATAAGCAAATGGCCCAGTTTAAAAAATGGAAACACATTTCTAAAAGGAAAGCCTACTGATGGCCAACAGGGACACAGACTCAACAAGAAGAAAATAAAGATGTCCAGTATCACTGTCATCCAGAAAATGCGAATCAAATCCACACGAGATGGAAACTCGGGTGCTGGAAACAATGTAGAGTAACAGGGATAGTTGCACGTTCTAAGCGGGAATGGGCAGCCATTACAGAAAACAATATGGAGCTTCCGCCAGTGACTGAAAACAGAAACATCACTTGATTGGCAGTCCTATTATTGGATGTGTGTCCAAAGGAGAGAAGGAATTGGTATGTCAAAGAGACATCAACTCCTCCATGTTAATTACAGCACCTTCACAAGAGCAGGAAAATGGAATCAATTGTCCACTAAGGAACGAACGGATAAAGAAAATACAGTGGATGTACACCGTGGAATTGTGATAAAACAGAATAAAGTAACCTTGCTGTTTGAAACAACATGTATGGAACTGGACATCACAGAAAGACAACCCCTTTAAGTTCTCACTCACTGACAAAGGATGATCTCATAGACACTGAGGCTGTTGTGGTGGTGAGAGGGGCTGGACACAGATGGAGAAGTGCTGCTCAGTGGGCACTACTAAGCTAACCTAGACAGGATCAAGAAGTCCTGCTGTGTTATTGTATGGTGTGGTGATTATATATAACACTGCCAAACACGTCAAATGCAAGAAGGAAAGAGAATCATAACATGTTTGAGAAACATGAATTTTAATCTAATTTTAACATCACACAATTTTATCTAAGCAGGATATTTTACCCCATTAATATGTATTGTTTTGTTTTTATCAAAACAATAAATTTAACTTATGACTCATGCTCTGTTTATCCTGAGAAGTAATTGACCATCCACAGGTCATCGTGATTTCATCCTATGTTTTCTTGTGGAAGGTACAGAATTATACAGTTGTATTATAATCTCTGATTCAGTTTTGGAGGTTGATTTTCCAGTTATGCTGTGAGAAAATGATCAAGACATCTTTGGGTATGGATATCAAATTTTTCTAAGAACATTTAGATGATTTGTCCTGTAACATTTCTGTTGTCTTGGTAAATTTAGTGTGTTCATGTCTATGTGTGTACCTGTGTGTGTCTCTGTGTGTGTCTGTGTGTCTCTGTGTCTGTGTATGTGTCTGTGTCTGTGTCTGTGTATACATGTGTGCATGTGTCTGTGTGCCTGTGTGTGCATGTCTTTGTCTGTGTATGTGTCTGTGTGTGTCTGTGTATACATGCATGCATGTGTCTGTGTGCCTGTGTGTGCATGTTGTTGTCTGTGTATGTGTCTGTGTGTGTCTGTGTATACATGCATGCATGTGTCTGTGTGCCTGTGTGTGCATGTCTTTGTCTGTGTATGTGTCTGTGTGTGTCTGTGTATACATGCATGCATGCATCTGTGTGCCTGTGTGTGTGCATGTGTGTCTGTGCATGTGCACATGTGCACACTCGTGTGTGTAGTCTAATTGTGAGCTATTTATGTCATTTAGAAGATTCATACTTTTATCTTTAATAACAGCACACTTTTTTTCTTTTTAAAAATTTCTTTGATTTATTTACTTATATTTTATGTGTATGAGCATTTTTGCCTGGATGTATGTAAGTGTACTCAAGTGTGCAGTGCCTTTGGAGACCATAAGATGGCATCAAATCACTGGAACTGGAGTTGCAGATGGTTGTTAAATGTCATGTGGGTGCTGGGAACCAAACCCAGGTCCTCTGCTAGAGCAAACAGTGTTCTGAACCACTGAGCCATCTCTCCAGACCCTTCTTTTCCCTTTTGTAGTAATACTTTTTATTTATTCCATATTTATACATGTATTTTGATCACCTCCCACCCACCACTAGCTCCCCACAACTTCCCTCAGTGCCGTCACCACATCTCCCTCTCAACCTCTGTGGTGATTCGAATGAAAATATCCCCCATAAGCTCCAAGCATTTGAACATTTTGTCCCCAGTTGGTGACCCAGTGGGACATCTTAGAAGGTGTGGCCATGCTGAAGGGAGCACATCACTAGGGGCTGGGGAGGGGGGCTTAGGGAGTTCTTGAGCTTTGCCAGATCTCCAGTCACTCTCTTGCTTCCTGTGCCCACTTGAAGATGTGAGAGCTTAGCTTCCGCTCCTCCTCCAGCCACCTCTGCCACCATGCCTCCCCACCATATGGACTCTTGCCCTTTTTTTAACGATAAGCTCAAATAAACTCTTCCTTCTATAAGTTGCTTGGGTCAGTGTTTCTCTCACAGCTACAGGAAAGTGACTAATACAACCTCACATCCTCTGTTCTTGTTGTTACTAGCCAAATGGATCCAATTACTCCTGACCCTGCGGGCATGGTCGTGCAGCCATCCAGAGTATGGACACTCCACTGCTGTGGGTTGATGTGCTACAACAGCTATGCTCAGAAGTCAGCTCGCCTCCCAGGCCACCAGCTTCTACATTCCTTCTTCCCTGTCTTCTGTGTTCTTCTCTGAACCCTGGATGTGGCAGGGGGTTGATACTGATAATTCATCCACAGACGAGTACTCATGGTTACTTACACTGAACACTTTGAACAGTTACGAGTCCCTGCATTGACAACTACCCACTGTAAAAAGAAGCTTTTCTGAACAAACTTGAGAACAACACAAATCTATGGGCATAAAAATAAACATTTAGAAGGCATTTTGACATCATGATCACTTCAAAAAACAGTAAATCCCCCACAGGGTCTTTGATACCCCTGGTCATGGGGTTTTGACCAGGTTTACAGTATTGGACAAGAAATCTAACCCTAGGAACCAGTCTCCTATCCAACAAACTGCTGGTTATCCCATAACCATCATGCCACTACTGCACCAGTGGACACATCTTGCCTGGGAGACTGGTCTTGTAGCATGCAGAGTCCATCACTGGGTGAAAACATTGAAGTCTTTTCTCCCCACCAGCAGTCTGCATAGCACATTCTAGCACTATATAAGCTAGCTAACAGGGACAGTGTTTCACGATCAATCAGTGTTGATTTCTGTATGTTCTTCATCCAAAGTGAGTGGTGTCTTTAGGAATGGGGTCTAATCATCTAGGTATAGTGGGCAACCTAGAGCAATGGCAATGTGTGTTGTTTGAATTCCTCAGGGACCTCCTTGACCAATAACTCATAGGGAGGTATCCCACGCCTGGTACTGAGATTCTAATTTGATAACATAAGTCTTCTGGGAGAAGTATTGCTCACGTTTGGAGGGTGCTTCTGTTCAAAATCCTTCTTAACTTTGTTATATTTTAATTAACTCACAAACTAGTGGAGTTCCAAAGCCTTTTTCATATATCCTTAGTTTTGCCTAATACACCGCTTACATTCTCCTCTCCCCAATCCCCCATCCGCACCTAAACTTATAACCTCAAGAGCTGTCCACCTCACTTTTCATGTAACTTGTGTGCCACTATTTCCCCCTCATGAAGACTTTTACCTTGGGTGGGAAGATCATAGGTTTCCATGTAGCTTTTTTAGGCATGCTTCATTTGGTTAAGACTTCCCCAGTCCCCTCATTTTCTCCCCATTCCCTTTAATGCTTGAACATTTCTGCCCCCAACATTCCATCTATATTTTTCTGTCCCCTCTCCTTAAGGGCACCCCACACCCAAAGGCCCATTTCTAGTTTCCTGGCTTCCGTATGTATTCCAAGTCAAATGTACACAACAAAACAGTTGAAGCTAGGCCTCACATATGAGAGAAAAAAATGTGGTATTCGTTTTTGGAAGCCTGCATGGCCTGTATAATTTTTTTCCAAGTTACATCCATTCACGTGCAGATTTCATGAGTTTATTTTTCTTCACAGCTGAGTAATATTCCATGATATATATGTACTGCATTATCATTATCCCTGCATCACTTAATAAACATCTTGGTTGATTCCATTTCTTAGTTGTTGTGAGTAGAGTAGAAATGAACATGGATGTGCAAGTGTCTCTGTAGTAGGACTTAGAGTCCTTTAGGTATATGTGCAGGAGTGGTATAGCTGGGTCAAATCAAGGTTCTATGTCTAGTTTTTTGAGAAGTCTCCAGAGTGATTTCCAAAATGTCTATACTAGTTTATATTCCCATCAACAGAGTATGAGTTCCTCTTTCCCTACATCCATGCCATTGTTTGTTGTAACTTGTATTCCTTTAGAGAACCCTGACTACACAGGAAGTGAACAAAAAATTTCCAAAAGAAGAAATGTAAAGACTAGAAAACATTTTAAAGGATGGTCACAACTCTTATCCATCAGGATAATGCAGATTATAATAATTTTAACACTTCATCTCCTATCAGTCAGAATGGCTATCATTAGAAATACAAACGACAAACAAATGTTGTGTGGCTGTGAGGAAAGGGGAGTCCTTAACACCCTGTTATTGGGAATGTAAACTAGTGTAGCAATTTTGTAAATCTGTCTGGAGATGTCTCAGAAAACTAGAAAAAAAAAACTACCATGTTACTCAGCTATTTAACTCCTCAGCATATACCCAAAGGGCTTTATAGTCTATTCCAGAGACAATGGCAAATCCATTTTTGTTGCACCTCTTTTCATAGTAACTAGGAAATGTAATCAACTTCAATGTCCATCAACAGATGAATGGATAAGGAACATGTAGTACATGTATAGAATAGAATATTACTTAGCTGTAAAGACAAATCAGTTCATAAACTTTTCAGGTAAAATAGATGGAACTAGGAACAATTATACTGAGTGAGGAAACTCAGGTTCAGACAGACAAATTTCACATTTCTTTTCATATGCAGATCTTAGCTTTAGATCATTTGTTTTGTGTGTTTAATCTGGAGTACATATGCAATCCAGGAAAGCAGAAGGGAGCCTTTGGGCAGATGTGTTAAGGGAGTGAGGATAGCAGCTTTTAGGTAAAATGACAAAGAAGTAGAATAATGGGGGTGGAAAGATTTAATCTGATAGAGGTGCAGGAGGAGGTGGGAAATCACAGAGTCTGGGATAGGGTTGAACTAAAAGAAGCATTTATGAAAAGGTTATACAGAAACCTTGTAACCTGGCATATATATAATTGGAGGGGATAGTAGGACATGTCATCTGAGTGATGAAAGGATACTGCGTGCTAAATATTTAAGCAGAGATGGGGCCAGGGGAAGGAGAGAAGAGGTAGGCTAACCAAAACTAAGGATTGTGAGACAGCCTTACAGAGCTCCACTAGTTAGTAAGCTAATTCAAAATATTTTTTTTAAGAAGTAGTTTGAATGGAAAGAAACTTCATGGGTGGACAAGACTATTCCCAGAAGACATGAAATATTTAAAAATCACAGCCAGGCATGGGATACAAATTAAAACATGTCTGAGAAAAAAATGTAGAGAGAAGTAACCATATTCTACATGGCTAAATATTGCTCTAAATGAAAGCCAGAGTTATTAAACATAAATCCCAAAGCCAAGCATGGGATACCTCCTTTTTTTATGGAAAAAGAGGTTTATTTCAGTTCTCGGTTCAATGTACCGTCCACTGTGACAGGCAGCAGGGGCTTGAAGGAGCTGGTCACATCACACCCACAATCAGGAAATACTGAGGAATTGAGTATTAATACTCAACTCACTGTCTCCATTTTTTTTGAAAATCCTAACTAGTTTATTGGGCTTGCTAACAGAGCATAGGGTAGGGGTTTACTTACAGAACAGTGGGTGGCCCACGTTTATGGCTGCACCTTAAATCCACACTCAAATACAGATCCTGTGACTTCCCGACAGTCACACAAAATGGTGAGAGAGGTGCCTCTTGGTCTTCTTGGCTTATATATCTTTTGCCCCTCCCCTACATGCAGATAAAGTCAACTGATTGGGTGGGAGAGTTAACTCACTCCCCTCTTGGACTCCTTGATGAGGGTGGGAAAGTGGTGTGACTATAGCTTGCCAGCATAGTGGTTGGAGGACAATTCCAGGTAACACTCCATCCTCTGGCTCTTACATTCTTTCCACCAACCTCTTCTGCAAAAGTCCCTGAGCCTTGGAGGGGGTGGTAGGTGTGGGATGATCTTCCTCCCATTGTGGCAAGGCACTGAAAGTTTGTGTCTCTGCATCATCTGTTTTCCAATGGCTGTTGGCCAGTTTCAGCGGGATTCCATCTACACCACATGGAGGTGGTATCCAGACACTCTAGGACAATCTGCTGAGTTCTCAGCATCTAAGTCAGATGGAGGCCAGAACAGCCACTCTCAGGCTGTCTACTAAGGTCTCCAGGATACCTCCTTATAAGTTGCTCATCATGAAAACCCCGGAAGTCTCCAAACAATACAAGCTTTTGCCATTCCAACTGATTGCCCCCCAGAACTGATTGACAAGACCATTTTTCTGATGACACCACAGATCTTCATTGCAAGGTAGAGAAATCCAAATGGAACCGAGTCAGACACTCCCTCCCTCCTAATTTTCATAGTCCCAGAAGGTTACGTACAGGCTACTGGGAAAAAAAGACATCAGTGGTCTTAACCAGCTTGGAAACTATTAACTACAAACCTGCCAGTCAAGATATGCCAACTGATGCAACAGTGGCACAGCTGCTCCAGGTGTAACAACTGCTCTCTGACTGGATTCAAAGACTGCTTCATAGGCAGCACTTGTCTTTGTGTGTCTGTATTACCTCATATAATTTTTTCCAGTGCCATCCATTTCCCTGCAAATTTCATGATTCCATTTTCCTTTACAGTTGAATAAAATTCTGTTATCTTATCTACATGTACCATACTTTTATTTTCCATTCATACTTGGTACTGTAAACCTACTAAAAAACATGGCTAACCATTGTGGTGGCACCTGCCTTTAATCCCAGCATGGAAGAGTCAGAGGCTGAAGGATCTCTGTGAGTTTGAGGCCAGCCTGGTCTACATAGTGAATTTCAAGCCAGCAGAGGGCTACACAGTGAGATCCTGTCTCAAAAATAAAGAAAACAAAAAACTGAAGAACAACTCACGGTTGGGGAGGGTGAGTCTTAGGCACTAGTGGAAAAATTATAACTTCGTCTTGAACAAGTTGGCATGGTCCCAAACTGCCTTCTAAATATTTATGTTTATATCCACAGACAAATGCTGCTTACATCCCTAATCAAAGAAGCTTCTCTTTGCAGTGGGGTGGCAGTAAATACAGAGGCTCATAGCAATTCTATGTGCTTAGAATAAGTGACTATTGAGCATCCAGGACCAAGAAGGACATTTATATAACCCTCTACATGGCTGAAGGAACATCTCAGAATAGGGGGTAGAAAGAATGTAAGAGCCACAAGACAGAGAGCAGAGCTGGGAAGTGCCGTCCCCTGAGCATGACACACCCAGTGCTGTCATGTGTAACTGCACTGGATAAGCCCTCACTAGGCCTTATGAGCCAGTGAGCCATCAAACATGGATCAGAGAGGGACTCATGGAACCCTACCATTTCTGGATGAACTACTGGCTACAGATGGATTCTGGGGCAGAAACAGTCAGTTGTATACCCAGGGGTGAGCTCCAAGAGCTGTTGAAAATCCACAGTTATGAAAATGGCCCTGGTTCACTAAGCTTAGAAAACAAAGAGAAAACATGAATATGGGAAAGGAACTTATAGTGAAGAGGGGCTTGGAGAGGGGACAGAAGGACATAAAGGCAAGACCGCTCAGGATTTATTGTACACATGCATGGAGTGGTCATATTAAGAATGACACTAGGATTTTAATGAGGAATTCCTTTAATATGTAAATCACATTAGGCTGTATGAACATTTAATTGTCTTAACTATTCTTGGTGATTGCAGGATATAATTTCATTTATTTGTGTCTTTAATTAGTATTTTTTAGTTTGCAGTGTGCCCGTCTTTCACTTCAATGGTTTAGTTTTGTTTAACCATTTTGTTCGCTGATCTCACCCCAAGTCCTACAAGTCCGTGTATCCTTAAATGAAGTTGGTTTGCTGGGTTTTCCAAATTTCCTTAAAGGCCCTGGAAACCCAACTCTGCAGAGATGTTTTAAATAAATAAGTCCTTTGAGCCAGATTCAAACCATCAGCCTAAAGATCACCAGAGACAATCGCCTACAGTCCATATTACCAACTTGAGCTATCAAAGGAGTGGGCTTCAATCTTTCTGATGTAATTGTAAAAAAGATTTATTGATTTCTTTATTAGATAATTAGCATATACAAATGCACTGATGTTTATACACAGAGTTTTTTATCCTTCCTGTTTCTGATTTTACTTGTAAATTTTAACAGATTTTCTTTGTGATAACTTCATGGTTTTCTGCATGCAAGGTAAGTAATCTGCACATAGAAAATTTTATGTCCATTTTGTTTCCTTTTACTTATTATTTTTCTGATTGCTATGTTGTTTGTGTTGAGTATAAGTGGTAAGAGTTTCTGGCTTTAAGGGAAGAAACTAATTAATTTTTTTCAGCATTGAGTATGAGAGTTGGCTTTTTCAAATATGGCATTTGTTGTGTTGAGAAAAACCTTCTGTGCTGCAGAATTGGTTTGCTAACATTATGTTGGGAGTGTTTACATCCATGCCTACCAACCATATTAATCTGTAGTGTTTGGATTTTTGTTTGTGTTTGTTTTAATTTTTGGTGTCTTTAGCCCCAGAGAGATACTGGCCTCATAAAATGAGATCGGAGATTTGAGAGCTACTCATGTTTGTATTATATTATTGGATGTCCTCTAAAATTGACACTGCATCATCATTTAATGACCTTTTGTCTTATGACAATTTTGATTTAAACTATATTTTATCTCATATGCGTGTAGCCCTCTTGTGCTTTGAATACTATAGCGTGGTAGTAGGGCTTAGCATGCAAAAATCACAGGGTTTGATAGTCGGCACCCTAAAAAATGAATAGCTAGTCTTCTTTGGTTACAATTCTCACTGAGTCTCCTTTACCAGATTATGCACAATGGAGTTTTATATAGACATAATAAAGAATGAAATTCTGTCATTTGTAGGAAAATGCATGGGGCTGGAGATTATCATAGTCATTAAAATAAGCCAGACTCAGAAAAGTCGAACATCTCTTCTAATAAGGAAAACAATCTCTTAACTGTGAGCCCTGTAAAAATCAACACGTTCTGCACTCCCAACATGAAACGACATAAAATATGCATGCTCATTCCAAATGAGAGGAATGAGGAAATAGCAAGGGAGGCCTGGACTGAATTAGACCAACATCCAGCCAAACAGCACCATACTCCACAGCTGTGTGTCCAGCACTTAGGGTTCATGATCTCAGCTAGGTGGCTCTATGGTTCTAGCTCTGTTGGTTGTGGCATTTTGACCTCTTTCAGAATGGATCCACTTGGTGCCTGCAGCTCTTGGAGGGCAGATGCCCCGTGTTTCTGGCATCTCTAATATCCTGGGGTCTCCACTGCACCTTCGGCATCAGCTTAGTGGCTGCATCACAACCTATGAAGGAACTCCAGTGGGTAATTCAATGACTACATGTTGTCCGACCACTTTCAGACACCTTGGCACAAGGCCCCACGACCTTGTAACTCTTGCACTGTACCTGCCTGCAAAATCTGCACTGAATGATCAATGCCAAATTTTGCAACCAGCTTGAGATGTAGCTTGACCTGCTTGATCCATAGCTTCAACAGCCATTGTGTGTCTCTGCAACTGAATCTGGATATACTTTCCTGGGACACTGTTTTCCATAGGGCACTATGAATTCTCTATCTTTTCATGTATTCAAAGCTTTAAAATTAATTTGCATTGTTACCTAGGAAAATATTTTCCAACCAGTTCCCATGCTGCTCCTCTCTTTCCACGCGCTCTAACCTTTTAAGTGAATTTGTACTGTCACACTCTGGGTAGAGTCTTATGTCAAAGCACATTTCCTACTGTCTGAAAGCAAAGTCTTTGGCTTCTCTTTAATGACACTAATGTCTTTAATAGTTGCATGCTTTGTTCACACTACCCTTGTCAACAACTTTAAACTGGCTTGTACCCCTTCCCTTGTCCTGCTAGGCGTTTTTCATATATTTGGGCTCCACCTACTGTACTTCTGTCACTGCACGCCCAGCTATGAGCAGTGAGCCATAACCATGCCACATCCTGACTACTATACTGTTTTCAATTCTCTCTCATCACACAAATCATTAGTCTATTATGTTTTAATTCAGCATCAAATTTTCAACATTCATATTGAGAATATTTCAGCTCATTGTAAATTTAGATAAGCTTCTTTTTTTCTCTTCCTATTGTAGAATTAAAAGAATTTTTATTTTCTGTGTATGAGTGTATTGCCTGCATGTGTATAAGTGCATCTATGTCATCCAATGCCCACAAAAGTCAGAAGAGGAGGTCAGATCCTCTGGAACTGGAGTTAAGGATAGTTGTTAGCTGCCATGTAGGTGCTGGAACTGAACCTGGGTCTTCTGCAAGAGTAGCTAGTGCTCTTAGCCACTGAGCCATCTCTCCAGTCTCCCTATTATAGAATTTTATAATGTGTATACTCTTTCCAGGATAGTTACTGAAGATTTATTTTGTATATTTGGTGATGTCCGGTTTCCCCAATCCTTCATAATCCTTTTCACATACTATTAATATTTGTGTATTCCGACTTCACTTCTTTACTCAAAATTTCTCATATAGTCATTCCATTCAGAGATTTTAAGCAGGGTTGACCTTCACACAAGTGGTTCTGGCAACAAGTCTTTGAAAGCGTATGTTCAGCTAAGGTTCATGAGCCATGGCCTGGAGCTAGAGATCATATTGTCAATACGTTGAGCCAGTATCACTAGTTCTAGCCTGGAAACAAAGTTTGTTGGGTCAGACTAGACCTAAAGGTTACAGAAGCCATAAGGAAAGCAATCTGTGAATAGAGGACTATTCTGAGATCTAATTTGAAGTTGGGCAATTACTTCAATATTTCTTCCCTTCAAGAATAGTCCAAATGAAGATTTTCTTGTTCAGTGAGTCAGTAACATAGTATTCTATGTTTCTATTGTTATGTTTCTAGTTGGTATGAAAAAACTACCTGTCAAGAGAAACTTAATGACAGAATTGGAGGGATGTTTCAGTGGTTAAAGAGCATTGACTGCTCTTGCAGAGGACCCGGGGTTGATTTCCAGTACCCAGATGGTGGCCAACAACCATCTGTAACTCCAGTTCCAGGGTATTTTAACACCCTCTTTGGACATCCATGGGCATTGCAGTACTTGGGTGCACCTACTTACATGCAAGCAATATGCTCATATACATAAATAAAAATAATAAAATATTTTTAAAAAGAGAAACTTAAGGAAAGAAGGGCTTATTTTAGCATCTATCCTGAGAGTGTAGCCCATTATGGCAGGGAGATCAGGTAACTGTTCACATTGCATTCACAGTCAGGAAGCAGATGGTGATGACTACTGTTACTTAGCCTGCTTTCTTATTTTTGTTCAGGTTAGAGTTCCAGCACATGAAATGGTACTACCCCCACTGAAGGTGGTTCTTCCCAACTTAATTAGCCCATTCTATGAACTGCCTCATAGGTATAACCAGAAGTTTTTCCTATGAGAAATTTCCAGATTCTGTCAAGTTTAAAATCAATAGTAACCATTGCAAGTCCACCTCTTGGCAAGCTGATACTAAGCACATCACTTTTAAGTACAACCTTCCATCCATTGCACCCATGGGCTGTTTGCCATCTCATAATGAAAAATGCATTCATCCTACTTTCAAAACTGCCTATAGTCTTCAATAGTTCCAACATTATTTAAAACTCCAAAGTCTAAATCTCCTCTGACATTCAAGTCAATATCTTAAATATGAGTTCCTATAAAATGAAAAATAGTTACATAGTTTCAATAAAATAGCACAGAGTAAACATTCTCGTTCCAGAATGGAGGAATGGGGCATAGTAAGGAAATATTGGACCGAAGGAATACCACAACCCAACAGGACAAACACCACATCCTTCAGCTCTATGTCCAGCACCTGGGGCTCATGATGGAATTAGTTGGACTTCAAAGGGCTTTGATAATCCCCTTCCTTCACCTCTGCCAGCTGGAGCACACACAGCCTCTCTCAAGGTAGCCCCACTCTATGCATACCGGTTCTATAGACAGATATCCATGGTCTTTGCATATCCAACATCTTGGATTCTTCATTGCAATTGAGGAATCACTTCCACAGCTTCACACAGTGGCCTCTCGGGGCCTCCTTTCAGAGAGTCTGATCCTGCCCCACATTGCTTAGCCTCGGAAGCCTTTTGTAACCTTGGCACAAGCCTTCATTGTCCCCACACTCTTGCATCTGTCATGGGTATGAATCCAATAACACATGGATTATGTTGACAAGTCCCAATCTCAGCTAGAGCTGTAGTCTGACCCCCTTGAATGGTAGTTTCAGTGGTTTCTGTGTGCCTTCCATATAACCCCGGGAAAACATTAATTTTGTTAGGATTTGTTGTTGTTGTTGTTGTTTATTTTTTTTGTTTGTTTGTTTGAGTAGGGAACCCCTTCAGTGATATTCTCAGTTTAAGCTGTATCCTTAAATATTAGTTTGGATTTTCACAAGATGGATTCTCACCATCAAAATGGGTAAGGTCTCGCTCTCAAGATAACTTCCCCATCATTTTATTGTACAGATTGGCGGTTTTTCTTAATTAGTGTTAATCACTTCAGCAATTCCAGCTCCTTCCTTTCCATCCCTCTTATCTGCAACTTTAGATATGTTTCCCAAATACTTTTGCTGCATTGTTTCTCTCTCTCTCTCTCTCTCTCTCTCTCTCTCTCTCTCTCTCTACCTGGATAAGATCCTGTCTGATTTTTCTTCCAACAACCAAATCAAATATCAAATTAACTATCACACCTGCCTACTTGCTTTCTGTGATTACAGCTATAGAAAACAAGTAGTTTTGAAGTTCTAAGGCAATCTCAAGTGTACTTGTAACTATCTCTAACAATGACCAAATATACAATTTTTAAGCCACTTTTATAAAAAAATTACAATATTCTATTTGGGATCACACTTTCATTTGAAAAGTAAGTAACTCTTAATACTTCCCTTGTTTTATGGATGTAATTGTGATTTCTGTTTACTACTTCTGAAAACAAAGTCATTGCCCAAACAGTCTTGTCATCGTCCACTGTTGGAGCAGATGCAAAGTAGGTTTCAATGGATTAAGCTACTTAGACATGCCCTGTATTGTTTAATTAAGCATCACATCCTGAAGATGTCCGTAATTACTATTTTTACTGGATGGTGTCTCATTAATTGCAGCTTTGCTAATGGAGCAAAATTGTCATGTATCTAAATCTTCACAGAAAGGCACTACAATTAGATGAGAAAACTATGTGGAGCATCGGGGTTTGGGTGCACAGTGATAACAGCTAGTATTGAGGGAAATGAAGAGAGTTCAGTCTTTGCAACAATAGAAATGAACTGCTACTCTGTTTTAATGGTTTAGAAGATGTTTACATGGGTGAGAGCAACATCAAGCAGGAGACATGAGGATATATTGCAGGTAATACCTTGCCATCCCTCCTTTAATCCTTTTGGCTCTAAATTTAGAGGTCATAGCTTCTGAAGGTTTTGTATTAAAAAGGGTTAAAGGAGAAATAAAAGTCATTTGGGGAAAATGAATAGATAATCATGTATGAGAATGTGAGGCTTATTATTATCTGCAGTCTCTAGAATCACCTGCTTACAAACTTATGCATGTATTTGTGCAGGAGTTTCTACACTGAGTTAGTTAAGGTGGGAAGACACACTCTGACTCAATAGTGTATTTCCATGGCCTGGATCCTAAACTGAATAAAAAGGAGAAAGACAACCCTCGCCTCTGACTCCTGAATGTGGATAAAATGTGGTCACTCTACTGTCATTCCTTCTCTTCTATCATGGATTGTACTTTCAAAGTGTAAGCCAAAATAAGCCCTGCCTTATGTTGCTTTGGTCAAGTGTTTTCTCATGGAGATGAGAAAAGTAACTAATACAGGAAAATAGTACCAGTAAATGGGACTGTTATTGTGATAAACTTGGTTATGTGGTTCTTAGGCCTTTGGACCTGATTCACAGGAGGAATGTGGAAGAGTTTGGAACTCTGGTCTAGATAAACCTTAGAACGTGGTAAAGAAGAACTTAATAAGCCATTCTCATGGGAGTTCAGAAGCTCAAGAAATAAATGGACAGTGGATGTTCAGCTCATGGGGGAAACAAGAATTCTATTGGGAACTGGGGTAGAGATTATTCACATTATTTTCTGGTAAATAACATAGCTATATTGTGCCCATTTCTGAGAACTTGAATGAGGCAGAATTTAAAAGAAATGAACTAATGTATTTGGCAGAGGAAATGACAAATTTGGATCGAATTATGGCTGTATTAAAGTTATTGCTTACTGCTTTAATACAAGTTTCCAGTGAGAGAGAGAGAGAGAGCAATAAGTGGAGCCGAAAGATAAGGAAAATGTGCAGCTAGGTAGGAAAGGAGTCCATTTAAAGTTCAAGCCAAGGAAGGCAGCTGTAATTGCTAAAGAGAGTCACACTATTGATAAGAGATGTTTTTCTCTGAGCTGTGATAGTAGAGAAGATGACCTGAGACATCAAAGCCTCCGTGTTGTGAAAATCCAATTTCATTTGAAAAGAGAGAGCCTAAACAAAAATGCCACAGTGTCTCAAAAGCAATCACCTATAAAAGTGTTTCCCAATGGTCAGTGTATTTGTTACTTTTCTGTTGCTGTGATAGAATACCCCAATAAGAAGCAACTTGGAAGAGAAAAGGGCTTTTTTTTTTGGCTTAGAGTTCCAGAGTGGATGCAGTCCATCATAGGAAGGCACAGCAGAGGGAGCTTGAGGGCCACGTGGCACTCAGGACTGTGAGACAACTGCAAAGAAAGCTGAATTGGAACTGGCCCGAGAGAGAGAGAGTATGAGTAGAGATGGAGTAAGTGTATCCAAGCCTTTCAGAGTCCAGAGGATCCCATCACGAGCTCTGGATGCCAAACATTGGGCTAGAGAATTTGGTGTTTGACCTGTTCAGTTTTGGTCTTGCTTTGGTTTGGTCTTTCTTTGTTATGCATACTATGGTACCAACCTGCCAGGGAAGATGTACCCACTGGTGTAACAGTGGCAAGGGTGTTTATGGGGTAACCAGCCATTCTCTTGGCAGGATCTGAGGCCTGTTCCACAGGAGAGAATTTACGCTTGGCATGTGGTCATAGCCCACAAATAGGAAAGTCATAGGCCCTAGGAGAGAAGCTGTTGCTGTTGTTTTGTTAAATGGTCATGTTGGCAAACTCCCTTCTAAATATTTATTTTTATATCCATAGATCTGTGCTTTTCTCGACCTTGATCAGAGAAGTTTATTTATTTTTTTTGAGAAGATAGTGGCTCATGCAGAGACTCATAACTGGTCAAAATGATGAGAATAAACGGCTGTGAGTGTTCACGCATAGTTAGAATATGTATAGCAAACCTCCCCAAGACTGACGAGAACATCAAGGAAGAAAAGATGAAAGAATATAACAACCAATATATGGGGATGAGTGCTGTGAAAGGCTGGACTCTGGATATGACATGGCTGTTATACACATGAACTCACAGCAGCTGCGGTCACTCACAAAAGCTTCACAAAGGTCAAGAGAGTTAGAGACTCTGTGATGGAGGAGGTCTCCCAAAGCCCAACCTCTAGCTGAGAAGGAATGGAAGTTGACAGCTGCTGAAGGAAGGAAAGTCACTTTTCTTTGGGGGGTGGGGAATGGCCATTGGTATGTTGCTCATTTCTCAGTAAGTGACCATACACACACACACACACACACACACACACACACACACACACACACACAATTGGATTTATTGGGTTAAAAAAACAAAGAAATAAAGTTGGGAGGGAGGGGCTGGAGAGATGGCTCAGCAGTTAAGCACACTGGCTGCTCTTGCAGAGGACCAGGCTTTGATTCCCAGCACCCACATGGCACCTAACAACCATTCATAACTCCAGTTCCAGGGGATCCAGCACCCTCTTCTGACCTCTGCAGGCACGGTTTGACAGGGGTGCACTTACCTACATGTAGGTGATACACTCATACACATAAAATAAAAATAAGAGACTTTCAAAATGAAGCTGGGGACCTGCCCGACCACGGCTGGCTCACTTGGAAGCATGGAGGAAATTTTTCCTCTCTGTTCACCCTCCTCTTTGTAGCCTGGACACTGGTTCAAGTCCATCTTGTGTGGTCTCCATGGCCTCCTTGATCAAGAGGGCAGGTGACTCACTACAGTTACAGGACATTATGAGAGATGCTCATAGTCCCCTGGAACTAGTCAACCTAGGAGGGCAAGGAGCAAAAACTGTCCTTTATGCCCCTCTGACCAAATTAGTATAGGCCTCAAAGTATGTCTGTTAAACACCCAAGAAGGTTAGTTCCACCAGTCTGGTACTGTCAATTACCATGTGCCATGTAGATAAAGCTTGGGCAAAGACCAGTTGTTCTCAGATAAACCTTGCCTAGACATATATTTCTTGACCTGGTATGTGTAATTTATCAGTAGATTGTTGGACTAATATGGTTCCCTCTGGTTTTTAAAACTAGCTGGGCATTATTTATCTCTCACATTGTCTCACCTCTCCATCATGTTTCCCCAATTAAGGTGCCCCCATTTTTCCCCTTTCTCCCTTAATAATGCCCTTCTCCTATGGTCCTATCTCTCTTGAGCTTCTTCTTTCCCTTTATCCCCTGGGTTCCTTGTATACCTTTCCCTCCCCCCTCCCTTAAACTAACCCAAATTTTATCCATATCTCCCTTATTAAGGCCTGTTTCCTACTGTTCTTCTCTTT
>NW_008341669.1:721279-721786 GCF_000622305.1 Nannospalax galili
TAACTGGGTCAAATGGTAGGTTCATTTGTAGTTTTTTTTAAGAGTTCTCCACAGTGCTTTCCATAGGGGTTGAAGAAGTTGGCAGCCCCACCAGCAGTGAATGAGTGTTCCCCTTTCCCCATGTCCTCTCCAACATTTGGTATCATTTGTTCTCTTGATCTTAGCCAGTCTGACTGGGGTAAGATGAAATCTTAAAGTGGTTTTAATTTTAAATTTTGGTTTTAAATTGGAATTTCCCTAATTACTAGTGATGTTGAACATTTTTTAAGATGCTTCTTAGCCATCTTTACTTCTTCTTCTGAGACCTCTCTGTTCAGCTCCTTAGCCCATCTTTTAATTGGGCTACTTCCTTTCTTGATTCTTTGTTTTTTGAGTTTGTTATATATTCTGGACGTTAAACCTCTGTCAGATGTGTTGTTGGTGAAGATTTTCTCCCATTCTGTGGGTTTTCTTTTCACTTCCCTCGTTACTTCCTTTGGTATATAGAAGCTTTTTAGTTTAACGAGG
>NW_008341669.1:722082-758088 GCF_000622305.1 Nannospalax galili
TTCCATTGATCTATGGGTCTATTTTTGTGCCAGTACCATGTTGTTTTCATGACTATAGCTCTGTAATACAGCTTAAAATCTGGTATAGTAATCCCCCCGGCATTGCTCTTAGTGCTCAGGGTTGCTTTGGGTATCGGAGGTCTTTTGTGCTTCCATATGAATCTTAGGATGTTTTTTTTCGAATTCTGTGAAAATTGTCATGGGGATTTCGATTGGCCTTGTATTGACTCTATAAATGGCTTTTGGTAGGATGGTCATTTTCACAATATTAATTCTTTCAATCCATGAGAATGGGAGGTACTTCCAGCTTCTGATGTCTTCCTCAATACCAGATAGGAGATACCTTCTTTTGAGTTGTTAGCCAGTGTGGCCCAGGAGACTTACAAATAGTAGCCCAGCATAGAACTTGGAAAATGAACAGCAGACCCCAATCTTATCTAAAGGAATATTGATGACTAATTGCTGTTAGATGAGAAACAGCTGACTTTCTTAAAACAAAGACCTTTAGATAGACTGACTAGATTCACCAGGTGGACAAGTACTGGGGAACAGCTGGGGGGGGGTGCCGACAACACAGTGGACAGTAGCATGGATGACAGAGTTATAAGGGCTCTAGTGGGGAGGAGAGGAGGCTATGGGAGGGTGCCATCTGGGAAGTGGGTGTATAGATGAATAAGATGATATGGGATGTTCTGTGTAATATAAACACAAAAAAATCAACAAATTTAAAAAATGAGTTATATTTGAGGAGGCAGCATAAAAATTTACATCATGTTAATTAGTAGAGGTGATAAACATTATCATTGAAATCTACCTGATGACTTTATATTCATACACAGGTGCCAAGGATCTGAGTGCAATCGACTATGATGAGTAATAATCAGATACATATAGATTAGAGATACATGTGCCAACATCTAAGTGTTATTAGCAAAAACAATGAGCCTTTCGTAAGAAATGGTATATTTTAAAGTTAAATGGGGATCTTTTTTAAAGGTTAAAAACCCATTCAGTTTTATGTCTTACAGGGCTTATACTGAGTTCAATATTGTATAACTGTATTAATTCAACTGTGAACCTAAAAATTTTATAGGCACTTTTGAAAGACATGTATCTCTGCTCTGGATATTGTTATTGAGTATGTTAAAGCTGTAATGAAATGCGTCTCCTAAAAAATAAAAAAATTACTTTAATAACAACTCTAAAAAAAGAAGTTGAGAGTGAGGTGGGAGATATGTTGAGGATTCAGAGTGGGAAATGAATATGACCAAAATACATTATGTACATGTACAGAATTTTCAAAACGTAAAGAAATATAGAAAAATATAAGTAAATTTTTATCAAATACCACATAATAAAGAAAATTATAGGCACATCTTGATAAACATGGTTATAAAAATTCTCAATAAACTATTTACAGAATAAATTCAACTATAAAACAAAAGTTAACTAGCCATTACTAAATGGCTTAATCCTAGGGATGCAAGGATGGTTCAACGTACGTGAAACAATAAATATAATATATTGAAACCCAAGGACAGAAATCACATGATCATCTCAGTATCTGCAGAAAAGGCCTTTGACAGAAAACAACATTCCTTCATGATAAAAGCCTTGAAAAAGACAAGGAATTGAAGGAACATAGCTCTACATTTTACATCGTGAAGGCTGTGTGTGACAAGCCTGTAGCCTTTGCAACACTAAATAGGGAAGAACTCAGACAGTTGCTACTTAAATCAGAAGTGAGACAAGGATGCCTACTTTCTGCACTCTTACCTAATATAATCCTTGAAGACGTTTATCAAGCAATAAGAAAAAGAAATAAAATGTACAGGACAGAAAAGAAGTCAGATTATTCCTATTTGCATATTATATGAATCTTACATATGTTAGATATTTTAACAGAAAATTATAATACTGATAAACACTGTCAGAAAAGTAGCAAAATATAAAATGAATGTACATTCCTGTATTTCTTTTTCTTAGTTTGTA
This sequence comes from Nannospalax galili, assembly GCF_000622305.1. Lineage (NCBI taxonomy): Eukaryota > Metazoa > Chordata > Mammalia > Rodentia > Spalacidae > Nannospalax > Nannospalax galili. The sequence goes on from NW_008341669.1 coordinate 724,075, forward strand.
ATTAGCTTACAAAGAAGTAGATGTCCTTGTGGAATTTTCTAGCACATGTGTATTTTTCTCTTTAATCAGAAGGATTTCTTTAATTATCTTTAGTGGAGGTAACTTAGTGGTTATGAATTCTTTTAGTCTGTTTTTAACATGGAAAGTTTTTCCTTCCCTTTCAATTATGTCAGATATCTTTGCTGAATTTAGCAGTCTTGGTTGGCCGTGTTGGCTCTCAAAACTCTCCTGGCCTGTAAAGTTTCTGTTGAGAAATCATATGCTATTCTTTTGGTGCTTTTATCATTTTCATTAACTTTCTGGATATGCAGTAATTTAATTATACTATATTGAGGGGAGACTCTTCTGGTCTTGTCTCTTGGTGTTTGGGATGCCAAATAATCTGACTTCTGTATCTTGCCTGGTGTCTCTTTCCTTAACTCTGGGAAAGTTTTTTCAATAATTAATTGAAAATATATTTATGTGTCTTTAAAATGAAATTATTCTTTTTCTAATAACACACACGATTCTTAGACTTAGTCTCATCATGGGATCTCAGATAGCTAGCAATCATACCTTATTAACTTACCTTTGCCCTTACTGGAGTGTTCTGACTCCTCTACATTGTCCTCAAGTTCAGATATTCTGTTCTCTTGTTGATCCACTCTACTAGGCTTTCCTTGACACGTCTTCACTTACTGCTTTTCTTATTTTTTTCTTTTACTAACTGCATTTTTGCAATTTTCATACAGTATAATTTGATGGCATTTAGAGCCCCTATCCTCTGTCCAATTTAATGTACATATATATGTACATTTTTATATATGGAGAGACAGAGAGAGAGAGAAAGGGGGGGAGAGAGACTGTAGAGTCTATTTTGTGTCCCCAAATGTCCTTCAGTGTGGATCCATCCACTGGAGACTGGTTAGCCTAAGAGCCCCATGGTTGAAAGAGACTGTATCTGCTCCTCCCAGAAGCCATCCATTTTCAGTTTCCTTAAGTGGGGTTGGAGCTTCTTACCCACTGCCTTGTGTTTGTGCTGGGGACGTTTTTCTGGTTTGAGCTTGCATGGGACTTATGCATGCTGTCGCCATTGCTGTGAGTTTATATGAGTAACTGGTCAGCTGTCTGGAAAACTCTATTTCCTTGTGGTCATCCACCACAGATGGCACTTACAATCTTTCTGCCCCCTCTTCCACAATGATCCCTGAAACTTGGTCAGGGGCAGAAGTTTGATATAGGTGTTCTGTCCAGGGATAAACACTCTGCAGGCTCTTGTTCTCTGAATGTTGATCAGTTGTGGGTTTCTGTGTTAAACCCTACCATAAAAACACCTGCTCATCCATGTGCACTGCTGCCCTTTTCCTAATAGGCAGAAATTAGAAACAACCTAGGTCATCAACTAATGAATGGACAGTGAAGCTGGGGTACATATACCCAATGGAATGTTATTCAGCTCTTTAAAAAAAGTGAAATTATGAAATTTGCAGGTAAATGGATGGAACCGGAAACATCCAGAGTGAGGGAACCCAGACTGAGAAAGAAAAATGACACATGTTCCCCATAATGAATGGAGCTTTAAATTTTAGATATGCATATTTCAATTTGAAAATCCAGAAAGATCAAGAAACTGATAAATGACCATGGGGGTGGGGGGGAGGGTAATCTCTTGGAAGGGGTGGTGGAATGCAGTGATATGAAGGGACAAGAAAAAGGAGAGTATTAGTCTAGGAACATTTAAGTGGAGTGAGGAATGGGAGGGCAGGGCAGAGGAGGGAGTATAGGGAGGGTTAGTAACAATAAAGGCCTTTACAGAAAAAAAAAACCATGGAAACCTACCACTATAGAAGCTTCTTAAAGTATACATGCACACATCATAAAATAGATTAAAAGGAACTAACCTATAACAGGCTGACATTGCTGTTTCTGGATATCATAGGCTAAAAAAAAAAACAACAAAAAACCCAATGCCACGAATGGGCTTCTTCTCTAGAAGTTGTTGACCAGGGGTCCCATGGACCCTCAACCAATACTGGAAATTTCTCCTCTCTTGGTTACTCACAAGAACTGGATAGCAAGACCCTATTTCTGAAGACACTACACACATGAGCCATAAAACAAACAAGGAGAAATCAAGCTGTTGCTGACTTCAGAGCCTCATGTCCATAGGCTAGGATTCATAGTGCTGGAAGGTGCTCGGCATGCTGCTGGACAGAAAAAATAGTCATCAACCTTACTCGGCTGTGAATTCTGTGAACGGCAATAACAATTGGTCTGGCATGATATGCCCACTGGTGCAATAGTGGCACAAATATTATGAGAGTAACCAACCACTTTTTACTTGAATCCTTTTAAATTCTGCTTCCTGTGATGGAGCCCAAAACTGATATTGATATCAGAGTTAGGAACCTAAAGTCACAGGACATAGGGGAAACTCTAAATAGTAGTTTTCTACTAAATGATTATATTAAACTGACTCTTAATGACTTATTGTTATATCCATAGATGAATGCATCTCTCTACTCTCACTACAGAAGTTTCCTTATACAACTTACCATTTTTCACTTCTGCTGTTTCAGTTTTATTTTTCTTGGTATTTATATCTCTTTACTCACTTCATGTTTTGTACCTCATATCACCTTCTATATTTCATTCATCTGTTTGCATTCTCTTGTGATTCACTCAGTAGTGTATTTTGTAAGTCTGAATAGACAGAATCATCTTTGCAGTTCTGTGTCGAGGATTTCACCTAATTCACCCTCACTGAAGACTATCACTACGGGATTGGTAAATTTGGAGGAATAGTGCCATCTTGTTACTATTTTCATGTTACCTGTTTTTTGCTTGCACATTTGGAGTTATGCCACAGTTGAAATTTTTCAGATATTGATTGATTGATTGATTGGCTGGTTGATTGATTTCAAATCACCCATATTCTTTCAGAGGGACTTTTGCACTGTTCAAGAACAACTATATTGTTGTGGGCCTGCAATGTTATTTTTCTCAGCTAGACTTGCTGTCTAGGCAACAGACAGAATCTCAAGTGCTCCCCTGCTGTTAGAATTCTGTCTGAGAAGTTATCCACTGTCAAAGGGCAAGTCCACAATAAAATGGGAGTACCAGACAAAAAATTCCCCCTTTAATGCCAATAATTTGCTGAAGTAAAAGGTCACTGATAGTAGTGTGCACAGTAATACACTAGTTACTTTGGGTGTGAGTGGAAAAGCCAAAAGGAAAGAAAAAACAACAAGAAAATAATATAAGATCAAAACAGAGGAAGCATGCCAAACCTTAAGGTAAGACTAGTAATTATTATTGGGTTGACAGAAAGTGGAGAAATGTTTACAAAAGAGGGAATTGTAGGAGCTGAGGTGGTCTTGGCTGACATTTGACTAAAAAAGGGAGAGGTAAAGAAATAAATGGGGCTGGAGAGATGGTTCAGTGGTTAAGAGCACTGGCTGCTTTTGCAGAAGACCCAGGTTCAGTTCCCAGCATCCACATGGCAGCTAAGTTCCATAACTTCCAATTCCAGGGGATCTGATGCCCTCTTCTGAGGCATTGCACAACACGGGTGCACTTCTACCCATGCGGGCAATACACTCATACACATAAAATTAAAATAATAGAAGAAAAAAAACAGAGAAATACAGTCAAATGATGCTTGCCATTCCCTGCTTTCAGGAGGCTGAGATACAGGTTCTGTCTTCCTGGCCAGCCTATGTTCCAGGGAAAAAGAAAAGAAGAAAAGTACCCAGACAGAGGCAGGAAGGGCAGGAAGGAAGTATAATGTACAAAAGCAGTCATGATGGACCCTACTTTGAATGGCAGAGTTCTGTCATTAAGCATGTGGACCCAGGTCACTTGCACTGAATCTCCCAAGAGTGTTGTTCACAGAGACTCCCAACTCAGCTGGAGTCTGAGATGATATCCTTCTTCTGCTCCAGGGGCCACCTGTGCGGCCCCTCTCCCAGCTGCATACTCTTAGGACTTCCCTCACCAACCCCTGCACTGCCCTTATGGGCCTGTATATCTTGCTGGGTGTTTCTCTGCCCCACCGGGCTGTGCACCACGGCTGGATCTCCAGCCTGCTCTGCCACCACCTTTCCTACATTTCAATTGCCGACAGAGAAAAAAATTATGAAAGCAATCCCATTTATACTAGTTTCAAAAAATAAAGTGGCTAGAGATAAACAAAATGAAAACATCATAATGAAAATGTTAGAACAAAGAAATTTAAGATTATGCAAGAAGCTGGAAAGATCTCCCATGTTCATGGGTCAGCCAAATTAAGACTGCAAAAATGCTGTCTTGCCCAAATCAATCTACAGACTCAGTACAATTGAAATCAAAATTCCAGTGACGTCGTTCACAGAAATAGAACATAAAAAGCCTAAGCAAGTCTGATAAAAAAGAACAATGCTAGAGGTATGATGATAACTGATTTCACATTTTACAATAGAGCCAAGTAACCACGTGGTACTGGCAGCAATGCCTGTAGACCAACGGAACAGAGGACTGACCTTTAAAACTATTAATTTATTATTATTACTATTATGATTGTTATTATTATTTGGTAAATCCATTTGCCTACAGTCACCTGATTTTTGACAAAGATTCCCAAAACAAACATTGGCGAAAAGACAGTGCCTTCAACAAGTGGTGCTGGGAAAACTGAATATCTACATGTAGAAGAATTAAGCCAGATTCCCATTCCTCATCCCATAGAAAAACAAATTTAAAATGGATCAACAAATAGTGCAAAAAAATAAACAAAAAAACCACAAATACCTCAACCCCTAGGAATCCAGTCCATAAGTGAGCTAACAAAATGAACTTCTCATGTTCTCTTTCCTATGTGACTCCCAGGTTCAAATCTTTTGTGTCCTTAACTTGCAGACAAGTGGATGTCAAGAAACTAGAACGGGGCCTTCTGTGGGGGGACAGGTTAAGAAGGGGAGAATAGTAAACTGGAGACAAAATGAAAATAGAGGTAGAATACTCAGCAAAATTGCTTCAGCAGGGTGAGGCACTGTAGTAGAGGGGGAGCCGGGGGTTTAAGGGAGTGCTCACCTAAAGGAAGGGTATGGGGATCGATATCAATATAGAAGCCTGCTAGCTCATCATCCTACTAAAGTCTTAATTCAAGGATGGAATAATATACGTAAAATGAAAGAAGGGGGTTACTGGGTTAAATGATCAAAGTGGAGATGGGGCTTGGGGGGTGTGGGAGCAGAGCGGTCAGTTGGATGGTTTAACCAAAACTAAGGATGCATGAAAAAGCCTTATGGAAACCCACTGGTTAACTAATTTCAAAATATAATTTTAAAAATTGAGGGTTCAAACAGCATACCCCACCTGGGTGGACCATGACTCTCCCAGAACACATTGGTTATTAAATGAAAAGTGTGGTACATGGCATAGCATCTATCAGGGAGTCCCCAGAGATCTCCAACAACACAGATAATGCCGTTGCCCTTGGTTACCTAAAAATAGTTATACCCATGGTAAGACCCTATTGCTGCAAATACCACACATTTGGGCTGCAGTACACAGAGAAATCCATCTCAAAGTTACCAGGAAACTTCCTCCCTGCTTGCTAGCTCACATAATGTCAGAAGGTGGTAGGCTGGATGCTGGGGGTGGAAATACATCAGTGGTCTTGCCCATCACTGGAGCCTGCAAGCCTGCAAACTTACTCGCCTATGATGCAAGATATGCCCACTGGTGCCATAGTGGCACAATTGTACAGAGTAACTGTTTTCTAATTGGATGTGATGCCTGCTCTATGGGAGAGGATTTCATGCCTGATACTGTAATCCTCATCAAAAGCCCATGACTGCTGAGGTCATAGGCCTTAGAATAGAACCTGCTATTGTTTTGCTAAATGGCCAGACTGTCAAAATGCTTCTACAGGCTTATGTTTATACCCAAGACCTGGTCTGTTCTCAACCTTGGTCAGAGAAGCTTCTTTTTGCACCGGGTAGCAGGCAATGAAGGGATGCATCACTGGTCAAAGGGCTGAGAATGTGACTCAGTAATCAACCCTAAATAGTACATCTACACCAGCCCCCAGCCCCACCAAAGCTAGGGAACATTGCAGAAGAGGAGGTAGAAAGAATGTGACAGGCAGAGGATGGGGAGGAGTTCTGTGAAACCCTGTCTTCTGGAATTCAATGGCTACTGAGTTCATGAACTCACAGCAGCTGAGGTTATTTACACAAGACCTGCACAAGATCAAGCACAGATTCTGGCAGAGATGCGGTAAATGATCTACAGGCTCCACTCCTCACTGAGGACCTATTGGCAGTTAATAGTTTCTAAGCAGAGAGGGGATCATTCTCTTCTGAAGACTGTGCCACTGATTGGATTCCCACGTTACAGTGGATAACCCCATGCCCTTGCATAGACAGCACTGACTGGATTTAGGTGGTCATAAAAAAAGACATGAAGTTGGGAGGGGGTGTGTTTCAGGTACAAGGGGGCTTAGAGAGGGAGAACGGGAGTTGTATATGATATTTCATTGTCTGCGTATATGAAATGCTCAAGAATAGAGAAAATTTTAAAAATTAAACCAATAAAATAAAGAGAAATATGAAGAGATGATAGTCATAAAAGTAGAACTACTAATCCCAATAAATATTGAAAGTGTGTTCAATAACCTTGGCTATCAGGGAGATGCAGATTAAAATTACTCTGAGAGTCCACCTCACCCTAGTTAAAAAAAAACCAATGACAAAGAATGCTGGTGAGGATGTTGGGAAGGAGGAGTCCTTACTCACTGTTGGTGGGAGTATAAACTGGTACAGTCACTTTGGAAGTCAATTCTGTGTAGAAGTTTCTCAAAACCTTAAGCTAGAACTACCATATGACCTAGCTACTTCACTTACGCATGTATATTGCAAACTCATGTTTATTGCTACACTATTCAGAATAGCTAAGAAATGGACCTGGGATATATGCTCATCAACAGGTAAATGAATAAAGAAAATGTGGTACATATATACACAATGAATTTTATTCAGCCATGATGAGACTTGACATCATGACATTTGTAGGAAAATAGGTAGAATTGTAGATCACTATATTCAATGAAATAAACCAAACTCAGAAAGAAAAACAGTAAATTTTCTCACATCTATGGATTCTAGATTATATAGAGATACATAAATATACACGTATATGTACATATATCCATGTATGAAAATATATATGTGACATGAAAGCAAAAGAGTGGGGAAGGAAGATTAGTAGAAGTGGGGAAGGGGTACAGGGGAGGAAGGGAGGATACAGGGATTAGATGTGGTCAAAGTAGATGATATACTTGAGAGAAGTTCTTTCATCATAGGCTAACAAAATAAAATTTCAATGCCAGGAATGGACTCCCTCTCAAGAAGTTCTTGACTAAATTCTATAGTCACGGAGCATACAGTTCCACATGTGGAATTAATTTGGGTTGGATGCAGTAAGGGGAGATAAGGAAGGGATTTAAATACCATCAAATTATATTGTATGAAAATAAAAAAACTCAAACAATTTTAAAAAAGAAATTATGTTGTACCCAGAGGAGCGGGTGACCAGCCGCCAGCTCTTCTGACCCACCAGAATGGTGGTTACACCCCCCTCAAGCCTTCCACACTTAGCAGCTTCATACAAAGGCCAAAATCACCCTTCAAGATCATTTGTCATTCCCTCAATGTCCATTCAACATTTATTTAGTATCTGTTGGATTCCACAGTATCCTCCTTCATTAGGCAAAACAATTCAAACGACTGCACCGAACTTATAAGAACAAGAGACTGGGGTGAGCTTTCTTATAAAATCACTATGAGTCGTTGAATTTTCATCAGTCTGGAAAGACCTGACCTAGGAATAGGCATAACTAAATAAACGATGTGAATTGTCATTTTTAATCCTTTGTATGGACCAAGAAATGTGTTGTTTTGGGCTCCATAAAGAGTTTAACCCTCACAAGAATAAAGCAAATATTAATTCCTCAATTTCAGTTTAGGAGGCAATGACTCTAAAAGGGAAAGCTTGTTCAAGTATGAGTAGCAATTAGGTGACAGAGGCAGGACAAAAATGTGGAATTGCATGCTCAGTGACCCTACAGAATTCTTTGCAGGAAAACTCAAAGCAGCTTTAAGTTTTGTATAAGAAACAGCAAATAGATGTGAAGATAAACACCAGTTATTACAGGTGAAAGATACACTGTGAGCCTCAAAAAGAGGGAAACATAATTGAAGATTGGTCCAAGTGAGATCACAGCTTTTGATAATGCATTTCTGAGAACCAATTGGCTAATTAGGTGGAAGACTTACATGCTGCTGATATGTTTGTAGTCTATTCCCCAGAATACCCATAGATGACTCCAGATGTCTAGTCCCAGCAAGCCATTGGGTCTCCACTTTACTACCCAGAGTTCAATAGTGCTAGTGGGTTTCCAATGTCTGCAAGAACTGGCATGTCTGATGCTAGGGTTGCCTCGAATCTTCATCTCTCAGTGCCAGATCCATCAATGCTGAATAGGAGCCTACATCTGTTGTTTAACAATGTGTTCTAAGAAAAAAAAAAAAAAACCATCTTGAAGGGAAGCTGTTAAGACAGGATGTTCTAAAGGGAGATGAATAACAGGATGTTCTAAAAGAAAGTAAACAATTCACTAGCTTCAGGAAGTTCCTGAAATTGACTAGTTCACTAGGCCCCCTCATTCCCTAAACATATGTATTTATATATAATATATATTATAACAATAATATATATATATATATTCCCTAAAGACTGCTGAGAGACACTAGATAAACTCAACTCAACTACCTAGAAGAAACTCAGACCACTTGACCTGCCTGAAGGGGACACTCTCCAACCTGTTGAGCTGCCTGCAGGTTGTGAATTAAGTTCCAGGTTTCCTGTTTTCTTGTGCTATCACCTGTGTTGGGATAGGTTTTGATGATTCACCTGTCTTTGAGTCATTTCTCCTCCTGTAATTAACCCTTCACCCCCTACTCCTTTTAGTAACCCTAATAAAACTTATTTTTGATTCACCAAATTGGACTTTGGTGGTACCCTTACTGTCATAGCCTCTTCTACTGGCAGGAAGAGTAAATCATCATGACCAGTCATTTGTTATGAAGCAATTACAGCCTATTCCCACTTCTGCTCTTACTGAGCTTTGGCAAACTAATGTGAAATCTAGGTAGCTTCCTGTGGACTCTGTGTACTTCTGGAAAAGTTGTTTAACAAACTCCAGCAACATTGACCATCACAAGGCTGCTTTTTTCATGCTAGATTGGAAAAGACTCTAAGAGTCACAAAACAGTTGAGCTGCTCCTGTAAAGCCCCCACTGATACACGTACAAAGAGAAACACTGGGATGCCTAAAAACAGTGTTCGGGATGGGCATGGCGGTGCACACCTTTAATCCCAGCACTCGGGAGGCAGAGGTAGGCGGATCTCTGTGAGTTCGAGGCCAGCCTGGTCTCCATAGTGAATCCAGGACAGCTGGTGCTACAGGGAGACCCTGTCTCAAAAAGATAAAAAAACAAAAAAAAAACCAAGAAAACAGTGCTGGTGTCTGCCTGTAATATGTAAACTCTTGAGAACGAATCTTCCCACAGTTCTTAGAATGGAAGATGGAGTGATGAGATGATGAGAACTGGGTTCAGAGACATGAAAGCACTGATTGATATTCAAAAGTAATTCTGCACCCATATAACAAGTTCAAATGAAATTTTATCTCACTTAACTATTGTAGTAATGAACTAAAGAGTTGGTATCTGACAAAATTATTGATAACACAATTTAGAGTGGGATAAAATTCAAGGATTATTTTCATAAAGTCTTTGCTGGATCAAGGAGAACTGTTAAGGCTGAAGAACTGTGCCAGAGATCTCCCTTCCCCCTGCCGTCTACTCTAAAAGCATAAGCCACGGGTCACGTGATATCATCATCACCCTGACTGGTCTGCTAACCTTTCCATTAAAATATTCATGCATCTAAAAAAAGACGCAAGGTTTCCAAAGAACGAAGACTCGAAGTGTTAATAAATGCGTTAAGTTTAGAATTAAGAACAGAAATTAGGACAAATTTCCACCGATTGAAGCTCAGATGAAGTCTTTAGGGAAGCAGCAAAGATATTAAGAATTTTTTGTCTGTTTCAGCCTGCTTCTTTTCGTAGTGTAAAATAATTACAGCCCACCAAAGGGAACCCCTGCCCGTCATCCCATTTTTAGAGCTATCAGTATTTCACCCCTTCCACCTTTTGTTTCAATTTAGAATTCCAATTCCAGAAATACAATAGAAAATAAGAAAGAACTGATTGCAGAGCTTTGGAGGGGACTAGCAAAATAGATGCAAAATATAGTGTTGGGGGGACCAAACCCAGAAGAGTTGCAGAAGTGGTGAACTCAGGGTTCACAACCTGTTTGTCTAGGAGTAAGAGAAGCATACTTTTAACTAAGATTATACACATTAATACGAATTGTCTCTTAAAACAAGGAAATGTATGCATATCTGAAAACTGAAACCACTAAAATAATACACATTAGTATAGTTATTCTGGTCATGGAACATTTTTAAAATAATTCTTTCTGCCCTGGAGAGATGGCTCAGTGGGCAAAGCGCTTGCCACACAAGCGTAAGGGACAGAGTTCAGCTCCCCAGCACACATCTAAAAAGCTGAGCTCTGCGGTACTTGTCTGTAATAACAGCACTAGGAGTGGAGACAGAGGGATCTTGGGGCTCCCTGGCCTGTCTGGCCAATTGATGGGCTCCAGGTTCAGTGAAAGTTCCTGTCACAGAATAGAAGACACACGAAGCTAACTTGTGATATCCACAAGTAAGTTCATAGGCATGCACACATGCAAACACATGCGTACCAAGCACACGCACACATACACACATACATATGATGATATTGTGTATCACTCTGCAGTAAATTTTTCAAAAGACTATACTTGTGATCAAAACCAATGCACATCATTGGCTAGGCACTGTAAGTGGCTCACCTAGATGGTACTTGATTCAAAACCAAAATAAAACCTTCGCTGCCAGTTAATTTATAAAGGAACACAAAAAAGTGAACTCTACATATCCATCTGCATTCAGGTATTATAAGAAATCAATTACATAGTTAGGACTTTGTTCACAGGATGTATTAATAACTTTTCTGTTGCTATGATAGAAACACTTGACCAAAGCAATTTATAGAAGGGTTTATTTGAGCTTACAGTTCCAGGGGAATTACAGTCCATCATGGTAGGGAGGCATGGTGGCTGGAGGTGGCTAGAGCAGGAGCAGCAGGAGCTAAGCTCTCACATCATCATGCAAGCACAGGATGCAAGAGATTAAGTGGAGATCCAGCAAGGCTTAAGGACTCTCTAAGCCCACCCCCAGTGACATGCTTCCTCCAGGATGGCCACACCTTCTAAAACCTCCCAAAACAGCACCATCATCTTGGGACAAAATGTCCAAACACTTGTAGCCTATGGGGGACATTTTCATTCAAACCATCACACAGGATAACATTTAGCATAGTTATTTCCATTTTTTAACAATCATGTGAATATATATGCAAAAAATTAAAGAATAACACATAAAACCCACTAGTGTGTTCAAAGAATTCTATGTCACCCCGCAGATCTAATAATTCCACAATATACACATACTAGATATTAGTTCCTCTTCTGCAGAAAAATTTCCTAGTATATGCTGGACAGTCACGTAAAGCATCCCATTTCAAAAGAGTCACAAGTGATGACACCTTGATTTCCAATGAGTGAATAAACAGGTGGAAAGCTGAGGAACTGTCTCTAGTCACACCGTTGAGAAGTTGTGAGCATCAACTATGTAATTTAAATTCTCATATAATTCAATAATTTCCTCCAAGAGCTCATGACAAACCTTTAGCATCCAAGTGTTCATGACAAACATTTGGCATACATTCTCCCTACACTCGATGAAACTGATATTCGAAAGCACTCCCTCAGCAGAGACTGTAAACCCACACCAAACACCCCATGTGTTCCTTTTCTATGTAGGCCTAATTCAAGTGAAAATATCTTCCAGATTCAATCCTTGAAATCTCCCAGGCACGAGGTTTCCAGCTTTCTCTTCCTTATTGGACAATTTCCAATGAGTTGGGACCGTGTGGCACTGTTACAATAAGGTGGGGACCATTGATGATGAACTGTCTGAGTCATAAATGAACTAAGATTTCAGGATCTTTTCTACTTAAGTAATGAGAGCTAAGGTCATGGACAAATACAACCAAAAGCTACCGTTCTAAAACTGATACGAGAAAAAATAACAAAAGCTTCAAACCAATACTTGACAAAAATCAATGGCAAACACAGTGCATGTTTGAATGGCAGTAATACAATAAAGAAGCTAGTGATTTTGCAAGACAAAAAGTGAAATAAGCAAAATAATTCTCGAGTTCTTTTCAAATTATTTTTAGCAACGGTAAGCATCTAGGAAAAATGAAGAGAAAAATAATTCAAATTTATTAATAGTACCAAGCCTGTAGAATACTCAGGAATCAGCTTATAAAGTGCCTGTGATGAAGACGGAATAAAATGTCACAAGAATTGCCTCTAGGAGAGGCAAGTGAAAGCGAAAACAAACAGGCACGCTGCATTAGTATCTCGCAAAGCAACACGTGCCACACAAGAGGATGAAGAAACAATAGAGAAATTAGTTAAAAGTTTGTAGAGAGTAAAGACCCAGACCCAGGTGTAAGAGACAGTGAGACAAATGGGTTAGTGATGGCAGGAAGCTGCTCCCGAAGGAGAAAGGAGAGGGAGCAGTTTGCAAAGCATGAAAGAGCAGTAGGACCTGTGAGAACACCAGCCAGGGTGCAGGCTCACCTCCCCAGCATCTAGCACCTCGCAGAGCCGTACACAGGGTGAACCCCCTTCATAAGCACAAAGGAAGGGAGTTACAGGTGTCCCCACAAACACAAGGATCGGAAAGGCAAAGAATCTGAGTTAGTGGGAATGGAACATTGCCATATCCCTAAAAGAGGGGCTAGATGAAGATACCTGTTCTCTCCATACTAACTTACTGAATTAACATTTTCCAGCTACAATACTAACAAAAAGTTGGGGAAAAATTTTTTGAGACAGGGTCTTTCTGTACCTGCCCCTGGTCTGGAACGCACTATGCAGACCAGGCTGGCCTTGATCTCACAGAGGTCCACCTGCCTCTGCCTCCCGAGTGCTGGGATTAAAGGCATAGTCCATCATGCCTGGCTCAAATTGGAAAATTTTAATGAGATCATTCTTACAATTATCTGTAAAATGAAGTTATTAAGTATAATAAAAGAGTAGTTATAATGAGAGATAGCTTTTCAGATACACATATTTAATCAGTCATTTGTATAAATTTAACCATACTCACACACATAGAAAAGCTAACGAAACGCAATAAATGGCTTCATGTTGTTACAACCACGTGCATGTGCAGATTACTGCATCTGTGTATCTAAAATAAGAGCTAGCCTAGAGAACTCCAGGAAGGTCAGATTCTAAGGACTCATCTACTCATAACCAGCCTGTTCTAGTTTGCTCCTCTGTTTCTGTGATGAAACACTGACCAAAACTGATGTGGGAAGGAAAGGGTTTATTTCACCTTACAACTCCCAGGTAACAGTTGACCAATGAGGGAAGTCATAGTAGGGAGCCAAGAAGGATCCTAGAGACAGGCACTGAAGCAGGTACCATGGAGGGGCATGGCTTACTGCTTTGCTTCCCTGGCTTGCTCAGCTACCCTTCTTATAGAGCCCAGCCCCACGTGCCAAGGGATGACACCACCTGTAGGGTCCTACATCAATTGGTAATCAAGAAAATGCCTCACAGACATGACTACAGCTCAGTCTGATGGAGGAAATTCCTTAACTGCGATTCCATCTTCCCAGATGAGTCTAGTTTGTCAGTTGGCAAAAACTATCACACATTTATTTCCTGTTAGACACTGTTGCTATTGCTACTGTTGACTCTGAGGGTGGAGAAGTCTGACCTCTGACATGTGATCACCAGGCTCTAGCCTCTAAGACAGGAACTGAGTTCCGTGGTTTCTCTTTCACATCAGTGTTTCTGCTCCAGCTGTGGTTTTGTTCTGTGGCTCTCTATTCTTACATCTACTTTTCATTAGCTTATGTAACTGTATCAGTTACTGTTCGGTTGCTCTGATAAAACATCATGACCACGGCAACTTCTACAAGGAAGAGTTCACTTGGCTTACAGTTCCAGAAGGAGAAGAGACCATTGTGACAGGAAGGATGGCAATAGGCAGCAGGCTGGGAGACAGAAGCCAGCAGCTGGGAGCTCACATCTTCAAGCAGGCACAGGAAGCAGAGAAAGCTCAAAGGGAGACAAGACTATGCACTCTCAAAGCCCACCCCTGTGATGTGCTTCCTCCAGCAAGGCCACACCTCCTAAAGGTTCCATGACCTCCCCTAACAGCACCACAAACTGACCAAATGTTCAAATACTTAAGCCTATGGGGGGGTATTCTCCTTCACACTACCACATACTACTTCCTGACCCATAGGCTCATGACTGTACCATAATAGAAAATGCATTTAGTCCACCTTTAAAAGTCCACATAATCTTTACAGTCTCAACACTGTTCAAAAGTACAAAGTCTTGGGGCTGGAGAGATGCTCAGCAGTTAAGAGCACTGGCTGCCCCTGCAGAGGACCTGGGTTAAGTTCCCAGCACCTACATAGCAGCTAACAACTGTCTGTAAAAACTCCAGTTCCAAGGGATTCAATGTCTTCTTCTGACCTCCTTGGGCATTGTATGACACAGATGCACTTACATACATGCAGGCATTACAACCATACACCTTAAATAAATAATAAATAAAATATATTTTTTAAATGCAAAGTTGCTTCTGCAACTCAACACACTCTCTTAACTGTAACCAATGCAAAATCAAAAGGCAAAATACAATGACACGAATACACATTTCCATTTGAAAAGGCAAGAATGGGTGCGTAGTGGGGAAATACAGAACCAAAGCAATACTAAAACCAAGCAGGATGGGGTTAGAGAGATGGCTCAGTGGTTAAGAACACTGGTTGTTCTTGCAGAAGACCCGGGTTTGAATCCCAGCACCCACATGGCAGCTAACAACTGTCTGTAACTCCAGTCCCAGGGGATCTGACAGCCTCTTCTGACCTCCGTGGGCACTGCACGACATGGGTGCACTTACCTACATGCAACACACCAAAAAAAACAAGAAACAAAACCAGCAGGGCAAACACCAAATCCTGTAGCTCCACAACTGATGTCTGAGGCTTTAGTTCTGAAGGGCTTAGGCGCCTTAGCCCCTCCAGCTTTGTTCTTCTCTCTTGGACTGGTACCACTCCCTGAATACAGCTTTCCTTGGCAGATACCTCATGGCTCTGGCAATTCCAACATCTTGGGGGTTCCACTGCCAGCTAGACTTCACCTCCACTTTCACACAATGGCTTGTCAGGGCCTCTTGGCCGGTCAGGGCTTTCTTATTCACCTCCACCCCCTAGCTCCATAACACATTGTTTTAGTTAAGGGTAAAGGATAGGAATCTACTTTCATTTTTCTACCTGTGGATACTGAGTTTTCCCAGCATTACTTGTTGAAGAGGGTAGCTTTTTCCAACGTGTCTTTTTGGCACCTTGTCAAAAATCAAGCGGCTGTAGCTGTGTGGGTTTATTTCTGGGCTCTCTATTTTATCCAGGGATCTCTGTGTCTGTTTTTGCACCAGAACCATGCTGTTTTTGCTATTGTGACTCTGTAGTATAACTTGAAATCATTTAGTGTGATACTTCCAACATTATTCTTTTGTTCAGGGTTGCTATGGTGATTTGAGGTCTTTTGTGCTTGCATATGAGTTTTAGGATTTTTTTTTTATTTCTCTCACAATGCCATGAAATTTTTGATGAGGACTGCATCAAATCTACAGATCTCTTTTGGTAGTACAGTCATATTCACAATATTAACACTGCTGATCCATGAGCATAGGAGGTCTTTCCATCTTCTGGTGGCTTCTTCAGTTTCTGTTTCAATGTTTTGTCCTAGAAACCTTTCACTTCCAATATATTTTAAAATGAAATTCTGTAACTATCATAACCTCAAACTAGTTCAATCTCCACCAATAAAACATAAACATGAGCTTAAATACATAATATCCAAAAGCTGCGCAGCTCAAAGTTTTGCATTGTTGCTTAAGGCTCTAAATTTTGAGTCTTGCTTTTGCTTTAGTTCAAAAAGATATTAATGAATGTAAAACACCATTGAAGGCACTCGTCTTGACACAGGAAAGGACCATCAGTGGATTATATAATATGAAAGCTACCATTTTTTCAAGTCCATATTTTCTTTAGATGTGTCTGTAAGAAAACTGCATCACATCCACCAGTGATCTGCATCCCAGGCTCTGGGAGGAATTGACACAGTCCATAAAATACAGTGCACTAGACCTTGAAAGCTCTGCTCTGAGGAAGGTGCTGAAATAATGAAGGCACTGAGGAATCTGCTCTCACTGCAGCTTTTTACCTCATCTATTTGCCCTCTGGGCATCTCATGATACCGCTGAGTTCAAGTACACAGTAGTGTTCCACATCCACTTCTATTTTCCTCTCAAACCTGCCCCCTGTCCCACAACTGCTTGTCCTCCAAGGCTCCCCAAACCACGTTTTCCTTCCTAAGATGAGCTCACCACTCTCTGCCCTGAACTTGCAAAGCACTTTGGCATTCCATGCTGCCCAAGTCTTCCCACAATAACTAGAGTATTTCCTTGCTTAACACTGTTCTCCTATCATGTCCTATAATTCAGTGTGAAAAGAACAGAAGAATAAAAACCTGAGTGAACTCAAGCATCAACTAGGTGGTAAATAGACCCTGGCTTCTCAGGTAAATAAACTCTGCCTGGGTTCTCCAGGACCATCTACTCCCAGGATCCATGTCTACTCACTACCACTTATAGAATGTTCTAGTTTATTTATATTTTGACTAACGTCCTGCTCTTCTTTAAAGAGCACCGCATGGTGGGACACCATGACATTTCCCCATCTACCTTGGCATGTCAACTAGGACCCCTGACATCCCCCCCAACCTTGGCATGTCACCTGGTTTTGTCATTATGCAGTGAAAGATCAGGATAAAAGAGCAAGGTTGGAACAGTTCTCGCACTTCATTGATATTAGGAGGTTGAACTCTGATGGCTGAGGTACTAAGACTGGAAACTAGCATGAGGGTAGTGGGTGAATGGCCTCTGGCTGGCACCAGTTTGAACAAGATTTTCTGAAGTTGCCACAACACTCTATAAGAAGCCACTTACCCACCCACGCAGTCCGGGCCTGTGTGGAACATGTGCCTTATTCCAAATATAGACCAACAAGAAAATGGACTCCACTTGAAGCTGATTAATGTTGAATATGTCTTTAGTACAGTGTCCCTTCTAGGCGACTATACCATAGACAGGACAGTTAACTGTCATCATGAAAAGCATGGCAGTTTCATGCCAACATTTCATGCCAACTGTTCACTGAATCTAACTTCCAGAAGCTAAAAGCCACAGGCCTGATGATGCAGCGGACAGAGCATACTGCCTCCCAGGGTAGCAACAGGAGGAGAAGAGTGAGCGCAGATGTATAAAGGAAGGTAACACAAACCTGTTGCTAATAGGACAGCACCTCATATAATGGGTTTAGGCTGAAAATGTGTCTTCTAGGTCCATCAAGTTGCATAGAGGAAGACCTGTCCAGCCAGAGGGATGTAGCAGTCACTCTTGATTTGATGCGGTTATCTTACATTGTTGGAAAAGTTCACGCTGACCCCAGTTCCAGTGATGTGCAAGGAGGAGGACCGGAGGTTTAGATGGTGACATAGATGTTTACACCTTCATCAGCCTATAAGCTGCCTGGGTGCCTGCGGGCAGAAGTTACATCTATTATTACTTATTAGCTCTCAGAAGCAGAAAAGATCAGAATTCATCTTGCCTCTTGTGCCTGTGATTTTCTGCAAAACTCTGAAATATTTTTCTCTATCGGATCTCCCCTCCACAGATGTCTTACCCTCTGGAGATCTCCTTCGTTTTCTCTCCCTCTACCGAGTCTCACCTGAGCACTTTCAATATACCAGGCAGGCCACCATCCCCAGTACATCTTGTACCTTCACCCCTACATACTTCTGCCCAGGCAAGGATTTCTATAGAGATCTTCTTCTCCATTTCCCCTCCAGAACCCTTTGATACTGTTTATTTCAATCTTCAAATCCAGCCTAAATGCCATGCATTCCTTGGAGTTTTCTCCATGCTTTAAAAAAAAGATTTATTTTACTTATATGGGGCTGGAGAGATGGCTCAGTGGTTAAGAGTGCTGGCTGCTCTTGTAGAGAACTCAGGTTCAGTTCCAAGCACTCACATGGCAGCTAACAACCATTTGTAATTCCAAAGGGGATCTGAAGTCCTCTTCTGGCCACCACAGGCATTGTATGCACATGGTGCACTTACATACACGCAGGCAAAATAATCGTACTATAAAGTAAAAATAACTTACATACATGCAGGCAGTACACCCATATACATAAAAAAATTTAATTATTTTAAAAAGATTTAGTTTAGCTGGGCATGGTGGCACACACCTGTAGTCCCAGCACTTGGGAGGCAGAGGCAGGCGGATCTCTGTGAGTTCAAGGCCAGCCTGGTCTACATGGTGAGTTCCAGGACGGCTGGGCCTATGGGGAGACCCTGCCTCAAAAAGACAAAAAAAAAAAAAAAAAGAGATTTAGTTTATTTGTAAAGTGTGCATCGGAGAGTGTATGCACACAGGGTGTGCCTGTGCATGTGTGGAGATCAGACAAGGACACTGGATCCCTAAGATCTGGAGTTACAGGCATTTTGGGGATGCCAGATTTATTACATGGGTGAATAGATCTGAATTCCAATTCTCATGATTGTGTAGCAAGCACTCTTTACCACAGAGCCCTCTCTCCGGCCCCATTCCATGATTTTTAGAAATCACTTTCTCCTTCCCATGTTCGATCTCTACCTAGCTCCTGCACGTTTCTCTTCTCAGTGTTTCTCAGACCCATTCTCCTCTCCTTCCTACCACCACTGCTAATTATTTCTCTCCTGCACCCTTTCACCATCTTTATAAATGGTCGTCATGTGTTCGGTCTTCTTGTCTATTTTCGGTTCTCAGTTCTTCCAACCTGTCCGAAGTACCAATTGGACGTTATCACTCACTGCCGTAAAAGCCTTTACCTGGCCCTGCAGAGACAGACTTAGCAGTTAAGAGCACTGGCTGCTCTTGAAGAGGACCTGGGTTCGGTTCCCAGCCCCCACAAGGTGGCTAACAATCATCTATACTCCAGTTTCAAGGAATCTGACACCCTCTTCTGGTCTCTGCAGCATGGCATGACACAAGCAAAACTTATGTACATGCAGACAAAACACTCATACACATAAGATAAAAATAGCTTTTTAAAAGCCTTTAAAATCCAGGTTCCTTAGTTGAAATATGACCATAGTCCCACTTTGCAATATCATTTAACACAAGCCTCTTAAACCTAATAGGAAAAGAAGATATTCTAAAAGACACTTGCACCCCTCCCTATTAGATGGTTGAATCAATGATTCCTAGGGGAAATATAAACAATACCTATACCCCCAAGTGAAGGCACCAATAACAGACTCAAGTACTAAGCCACTAAAGTCCAACTTGGCAAACCAAGAAGTTTATTGGAATTACTTATATACCATGGACGAGGGGTTACTTACAGGAGCATGGGTGACCTCAAAGCAGCTGCACCACCAAACAGCCTCCCCCCAGCATGGATGGCAACTTCCCCATAGTTGAGTAGATAGAGTCTACCTCCAGTTAACCTTCCATCCCCATATAATCTAGCAGCTTGTCAGACCACCTTGCAGGAGAGACTGGAGCTGGGTCAGCAGTGAGGCGAACTGCACCTTGGTCAGAACTGCTGAGTCATGTACACTTCTTGTCCTCTATTTAAAACCAAACCTTATGCCAGGACCCCAAAGATGGCCTCGGGAGGTCACTGGACCCCCTTATCTGTTCCTCTTCCCAATGCGATCACATTGAATACATCTCCCTTCTCTGCTCCTTCATTAGCACTCATCTGTTTAATTGGTTATTGAGGACAGGCGACTGACCTAGCTTCCTTGGACTGCCACAGCCCAGGCTCTGACCCTAACAGCTCTAGTCACTCCCGAGTCTCCCTGACCGACTCCAGTATAATCCAAGTACACCACAGTGCTCTGTCCTCCAGGCATTTATAGTCTCTCTCTCTCTTCCCAACACACACAGACTTCTGCGTCCTGACCGTTTCGCTCAACCTACTGTGCTCCTTTCTAGCCTGGAGTAAATTTATGGTTTCCCAAGGAATGCTGAAGCTCCCTAAGTGGAGGTCTGCAGTCCCGACCCCTGGCAGCACCCAGCCCATTCATGCTGTTGGCTGTGTCCCATCCCTCTTTGTTTGGACTGAGACTTCTGTTTCTCACTAGCTGCCATCTAAGACGACTCAGTTCTAAGAACCTGTCCTCACCTTGCTATGGTCTGCTCTGTCCTCAAACTCAGCAACAAAAAAATCTCTTTCTCACCAAACTTCTGCCATGATTCTTGCCTCTGTCTCCAGGAAGAAACTTATTCTAAGCTTCACACAGGCCAGGCCCAGCTAGGATAATCCCTATGCTTTAAGACCAATGGACTTAGGTCCTTAACTAAATCTGAAAAATCTTCCACATCAGCAAATAGATTTTTATTTAATTGAAAATGTGGAGAAGGAGAGTTGGAGAGATGGCTCAGTGACTAAGAGTTTTTAACTGCTTTTGCGAAGAACCCGGGTTTGTTTCCCACTTCAGGTAGCTCACAATTGCCTGAAGCTCCAGCTCCAAGGTGGGGGGGGGTGTGGATCTGTCTCCTCTGGCTTCCACAGGCACTTGCACTCATGTGTGCATACTACCCACACACACAGATGCACACACACACACACACACAGAATTAAAAATAATAAAAATAAATATTTTATTTTAAGAGAAAGAAAATGTGGAGGTGTATACCCCAATGATGGGGACCTTGGTGACAATCTGAAAATTCTGCTGTCCATGCCATCTTCTTTATGAAAAATGGTTTGACACATGCCAATCTCTCCACTCGTGTTTTTGATTGTTGTTTCTGTTGGGTTCTTCCTCCTCCTTTTCCTCCAATCTAGTCTTAAAGTCATGATTCTCCTGCCTCAGACTCCCGAGTGCTAAGATTGCAAGCCTGTGCCACAGCCAATTATTCTTGCAGTGTTGGGCCTGAGTTCAAAGCCTTGCAAATACTGGGGAAGCACTCCGGCACCAAGCTGTATCCCCAGCCCTTTTCTGACATTTTTAAGTTTATCTTCCCCTGAGCTCTCTTCACCCACACTGGGCGTCACATCCTACCTCCATCTTTGCCCCCACTGTAGCCTCTGCCTGAAGAGCTCCATCCTGTCATCTTTGCATAACACCATCCCAGCTCCCTCTGTTACACTTTCCTCCTCCAGACTGAACATTAACCCACTTTAGGTTACAGCCTTGTGGCTCATCAGGCTCTTGGAAGTCCCAGGGGATGGGGATAAATCACTCCCCACTGCTTGACCCCGTGACACCCAAGCTAAAGCCAGGGACAGATGAGATTTTCAACAAACTCAGAAAATCTCCTGAGGAAACTGAACCCCAGAATGCCCACACTGATTCTGTAGAGGAAGAAGAGAGAAAAAGGGAAGATGGGGGGACAAGTGGAGGACTGTGGAGGAGAAAGTCCCCCTATGGTCGGTCTTCTCAGAACCTCCTGTTTGCCTGCTTACCGCCCCTGGACCTCCTTACCCACCTTGTTCGGTGAAACTATTTGTATAGACTGGAGCACAAAGACCATTCTGTATGTGGAGGCTGACCCACCCTCTCTGCCACACTCATCTCACAAGAAAGTTTGGCAGTCATCAGGGAGATACAAGTTTAAATTCTAAAATATCCACATGTAATAGACATGAAAATCTGAACCTTTTAAAGCTTGTGTGTGTGTTATCTGAAGTTGAGGTAGTGAGGGCAGAGAGATGCAACGTAGGAAGAAAGACAGTGGCCCAGGGTGTAGGAGCTTTCCCGGAAACTGTGAGTGCTATTCAACACGCTTGTGTGTAGGAGGGGAGGGAGATGAATTCCAGGTGGGGAAGGTTTTCCTCTCTGGAACCCTCTGGTGGGCTTGGATGCTACTGCTAGTAAGAGTCCTCATGATGCAAAGGGGAATCTGAGTATCAGACAGATACTCACACTGAGAGAGGATGTGGTGGCAGATGCAAGGCCAGCTCTCAGGTCAGCTCTTGTTCTCTGCACCCTGATGTGTGTACTATCTCAAAGGAAAAGAGCCAGGACTCACTCAGTCCACTCGCGTCTATCCTCTGCAGGAGAAATGCAGCCTGCACTATTATGAAGTGGGGCAAGGCAGGGAGATGAGGAGCCTAGGACAGAGGGGGCCAGCATGGTCCATCCCCAAAATCACACCATGCATTTTGTTTTATTACTATAGGGTAGGATCCATAAACTTTTAAATTGTAATTGCAGAGGTGAGAGAGAGGAAGGGAGGGAGAAAAAAGAGAAAGACAGCAAGAAAGAAAAATAAGAAGGCTAAGTAAGCATAGAGGAGGTTTAGAAATTTACTCTAACTACTCTTGACTCTAGTATTGTTTTCATCAAGGTAATAGCATCAGCTCGTGAGTGTTCAGCCCCTCAGATGGCTGTGAACTTTCTCTACAAATGAAGAGACTAAATCATTCTGGCCAGCTGTCAGCCCTCCTGACACACAGCAGAGGCTGGCTCAGAATGCCCGCTGCCCAGCAAGGTCCTCAGCTGCCACCTCAGAGCTCATTATTCTGGGAAAATGGCTTCCCATACTGTCATGGACCTTGTTAGCAGCCACTGGGGACCCGGAACCCAAACACCACTTAAAGATGAGCATAAAATATTTAGAGTTCAAGACATTACTTTGAAAATGCTTCAGAATGTAGAGTTCTACCCAGAACAGGCCTCATGCTTGTTTGTTAGGGCAGTGACTTAGCAGGGGGCCCATTACAGAGCATCCACACTGCAATAATCAGTTGTCATGAGTAAATTAAAACATAAATTAGCTAGGTGTGGTGGCACACGCCTTTAATCCCAGCACTCAGAAGGCGGAGGCAGGTGGATCTCTGTGAGACTGAAGCTAGCCTGATCTCAATAGTGAGTTCCAAGCTTGCTGGGACTGCACAGTGAAAACCTGTCTTTCATACATACATATATATATATATATATGCATACATATATATGCATACATATATATGTATATATGTGCATTGTTTATATATGTAAATTAGGCTTTCAGTGGAAGGAGGAGAAGGAAGTCTGGAATACAGATTCAGATTACCCCAAATCCCAACATTCTACTTGATAACAATTTCCTGAAGTTTTTATAGTAACAGAACAAAAAAAGCCATAAATTAAGATACTTTTCAAATACACTGGTAGCGACATCAGAGAGGCAGAGTATGGAAAAGTGGGGAGAATTCTGCTATAGGTCTTGGATGCTGTCTGACAAACTTCTTAGCCCCTGAGTTGCTGGAAGCTGGTGGTCTGCTAAGTTAATACATTCCAAAGGACTTTTAAAAAAATTTTTATTGAATTTTTGTGTATTTCATACAGAACATATTAATCATCTTTATACCCCCGTCCCCACTGGCACCCTCCCATACCCCCCCACTGGAATTCATGCATTCTGTCATTTGTGTTAAGGCCTAGCAAGTCAAGTTAGTGTCCCCAGACATCCCTCAGTGCAAGTTCATTCACTGAGGTCTAGTGAGCCTGTCTAGAGACCCTTCCTTTGAAAAGATCAGCTCATCCTCACCCAGCAGTAATCAGCTGCCAATAGTTCTTCGACTAAAATTGGGGCCTGCTGCCCATTTCCATAGGTCTGTGCCGGGTTTTTGTCTGCTTGAGTTTGCATGGGTCTTGTGCATGCTGGTTTGACCGACTGATGTTCTCCCTTACCAGCTTGCATAGTGCTCTCCAAAGCTATGAGAGCTATCCTTCAGGGGAAGTGGCTTCCAGGTCCGCTCCAGCTCCATTGCTCCAAATCCTGTGTCCAAAGTATGTCCTGTCTTCATCAATAGGGTCTTACCTTCAAGTTCTGGGAGTCTATCAAGCGCTGTGGCAACAGCCTGTGTAATTTTGGGAGTCACTTGGACTACCATGGCCAACAACTCAAAGGGAGGCTTCTATCTGGCACTGTTTCTTGTTATGTAACCTTCGGCTGTACACATGGACTTATGTAGAGCTATTATATGTGTAATTTTTCAGTAGGTTTTTAGACCAATACAGTTCCCCCTGGTTTTTTACACTAGCTAGGCATTACTTATCTCTCTCTCTCCCTGTGCAACCATTCTTCCCCATCCACCTCATTTAACATTCCAATTTTTTTTAGTTATTAATTAATTAAATTCTATGTGTATGAGTGTTTTACCTGCATGCACGTATGTGTACCTGTTGGTTCCTCCAAGAGCCCGGGCCTGCTGCAGAGAATTGACTGCCTAGAGTTAGAGACAGAGGGAGGGGCTTCTAGGTGCCATCTTGGGACGGAAGCCGCGAACAGCGTGGTGGCAGGCGTGGAGAGAAAGATGGCCCTGGCATCTCACCTGTGTGGATGCGAGAGGGGGCATTTACCGACCTTGGGTGAGACTGCAGGCCCAAGATGCATGGGCGAAAGTTAACAGAGACTGTGGATGGGAGCTGAAACAATCTTGAAAGCCTCTCAGAGCTGGGTGCTGGGTGTCAGGAGTCCGTTTCTTTGTAAATTCCTCCATTTTCCCCCTCCCTACCCAAGATATAAAATGAAAAATTCAGATAAAAATATGTTATATGGTTTGTCCAATAGCGCCCTGAGCAAGAGACTCTGAAAAACGTGAGGGTGGGTCAAACAGAGAGCAGGACGGCAAAAATTTAGTGGGGCAGCAAGGAATGGCTATTGAGGAGCTAAAGATAGCTAAAGCTAGCCCAAGGTAAATGATAATTAGGCTCTGGATCTACAACCATCCACACTCTTGACAATCACTGAAATTCCAATCAGTTGAACAGCCTTGCATGAGTTTCAGTCCAAGACACAGTTTTCCGCAGAGCTCACATGTCTAGTCTGTGACCTGGTCAGTGTAGTGGGATGTGGGCAGAGGTGGTCTGAGGGAACAATAGCACTCCAGAACTCAGTGCACCACCACAGATCTGCCTACCCTCCTTCCCCTCCCTCACCTCCATCTGATGGACTCCAGGTCTTCAGAGCTTTGGAAGGCTTCTCAGATTGGAGTGTCTAGGAGCAACGGCTGAGAGTGGTATTGCATTAACTTCCTGAGGAGATGTGAACAAAATCTACACACCCCAGATAGGGCACCCACAACAGGACAGAGAAACAATTCCACTGAAGTCTAACCTGGCAAGTGAGTAAACTATTGGAGTTACTTCAAGACTATTAGTGACGGGTCACAGGAACATAACAGCCTCGTAACCCTTCCCAGCCTGGATGATGACTCATGAAAGGTTCATCCCCAGAATTTCTGGCATGACTTGTAGACGCTCAGCAGGTGGGAGCGTCTCTTCCAGGCAGATGGGCTGTCAGTCTCCTAACCCCAATAGTTGTGGAGGAGGCTTTGCGGATCTTGCAAGTTTCAGCTTTCCAGAAATTGTGAGGTCTGTTTACTTCTTTACTCTCATGAGCTTCCCTCCTTTCTACAGGATAATTTGGAGGAAATTGCTACAAAGCACTGAGTTAGGAAGACAAGTTTTTATTAGAAATAAAAATGGAAGGGAAGTGCAGGAATCACTTGAACATAAGTCACAGCAGGCAGCTGAGCAAGAGAGGGCAGGACTATAGCTCTCAGAGTGTGAGGTCCCAAGCTAAGATGACTCAGATTCTGTGCACTTTGGATGCTATGTAATGGAGGTGGTCCGTTCCAAAACGAGGTAAAAGCTGGAGGCCATCTTCCGGCTGTCCACAGCCTCAATAGCTGGGCAGCAAGCCAGTCAGCGTCTAGGAAGCCCATCGCCATGCTGACCACAAGAAGGTGCTGCCAGCTTCAACCTGAGGTTGTCTGTGTGTATGTGTATGCATGTGTGCGTGTATGTGTGTGTGTACATGTGTACGTCTGTGTGTGTGTGTGTGTGAATGAGTACACATACGTGTATGCACCTGTGTGCTGGCAGAGATGGGACCGAGGCTTTGTGAGTTCTGGACAAGTGCTGTGCCACTGAGTTATGTGCCATATTCCTTTATGTTTGTTTTTCTAAAAGTTATTTTATTTTGAGACATGGTCTCATTAAACTGCTTAGGCTGGTGTCTAACTCATGCCGTGGCCCAGGCTGCCCTTGAACTGATAAGGAAAAATGAATCTGATGTAGACTTAATAAACTATGACCTCAGCATAACTTCATTCTGTGTGGTAGATGAAGAAGTGCATTTGATGAAAATGTATGTACTCCTAATAGTAAGTGTGCTTGTGCTTGTTGGTACCTGCAGAAGCAACAGGGCTTTGGAAGCCTCTATCTGTATCTAATCATACAGAAAAATCTCCTACTCTGAGCTCAGTCTCAGGCTGCCACAGAACAGGGCAACCACAAAACCACAGTCTGTGAACACCCTGAAAAACACTTGTCTCTTGCAGTGGTCTTAAGAAAACATCTGTTTAGAATGTGTTATATTTGTTAAAATGACTGAGATCATACTGGCAACAGCAACATATCATGTTCCTGGAAATGTCACAAACTTTGCCCACACTTGCCCAAAATACCTGCTTTCGTAAAACACTGACCATTTAAATGTCCTATAATAACCCAAACAGCACATACAAATCTGTATTAAAAGTCTCAAATTCACCAGTAAGGTTATTGCAAAAGGATGATGTGAAAAATCTATTAAAAACTGTATGTATTTCTGGTCAAAGCTTCAGTTTCTCTAGAATAATAGCTCAAACCGAGGTCTGCATGCAATAAAGGAAAATTCCAGTTCTCTGAGTATGGATTTAGTTTTCTCAGTGTGCCAGGCCAGTCTCTGTTTAATTCCCATAAAAGAACTTGTGATCCTCCTACCTCAACCTCCCAAGTACCTGAGACTACATAATGAACCACCAGATATGACACTCAGTGCTAGTTTAAAATCCTCTCTCTGGAGTTGCCTGTCCACCAAAGAAGGCTGACTTGTCGCTGCTCTGGATGTCCTGGACAGAGAAGTCTAAAGTCAGGGAGCAGACCTGGGGGAGTTGAAAGATGGAGAGAGCCCCAGACCCACACTGGAATGATAAAAAGGAGCTCCATGACTGACCTTCTTCCTAGGGTGCATTTCTATACCTGAAAGACATCCTCCCCAGTCTAAGAGATGACTCAATGGTTGCTGTTCTTCCAGAGGGCCTGAGTGCAATTCCCAGAATCGAATCCATGTTGAGCAGCTCACAACCAGGGGGTCTGATGGCCTCTTCTGGCCTCCATGGGCACCCACATGTGTATACACTCATGCATAGATGCTCATACATGCACATAAATAGAAAATAGAAAATAAAGGCCTGCACAAGATCAAATCAGTCGTCTCTGTAGCATGGAGTCGTACAGGGGTTTGAATGAGAAATGTACCCCCATTGGCGCAAATATTTGAACACTTGGGCCCCAGTTGGTCAAACTGTTTCAGGAGGTCGTGGAAATTTTAGAAAGTGCAGCCATCCTGGAGGAAGCACGTCACTGGGGGTGGGCTTTGAGATTTCACAGCCTGGTTCTACTTCCAGTTCCTCTCTTTCTCTCTGCTTCCTGTGCATGCTTGGAGATGTGCATGCTCTGATTTCCATCCTGGCTTCCTCCTGCCATGCTTCCTCACCATGATGGAATCATAAGTCAAATAAACTCTTTGTTCTGTCAGTTGCCTTGCTCATGTTTTATTACAGCAAAAGAAAACTAATGAATACTACCAGGAAGGGGGTGAGGAGCCCCCTAACTGGGGCGCTATGGACAGTTGGTGGCTTCCAGAGGAGGAAAATCAGTTTTCTTTAAGGATGTGGCCCTTGGTAAGTCAACCAACACGACTCCAGTGGTTGCACACTTGAGAGCATATGGGCAGCACAAATTGGAACTCAATGGGATATTAAAATAACTAAAGAGAACATGAAGTTGGGAGAGGTGGGGAGGTTAGGGTGGATCTGGGAGGCATTGTGGGGCTGGGTATGGGTGAATATGATCAAAATACTTTGTATGAAACACTCAAAGAATTAAAATATTTTTAAAGAAAATAATAAATCTTAAAAAATATAAATACTCATCTAGACTGAAATGCCCCCTGAAGACCACATCTCCAAACACCTTTCCCTTTGGAGTTCAGGCCCCACATAAGTATTTTGGGGTGGGATGACAACCTGGTCAGCAAATCTGACCATGAAGATCAAAGAGATCCAGGCTCCTTTGGCCATCTAGGTAGTTACGTGTCTCCTGTATCTTAACCTGGCACAATTTGGATTCCTATAGGCCATAATTTTTGGTTTAACATTTCATAATGGAACCCAAAACTTTTTTCACCTAAAATGAGTAAAGCTGAACTCATTGGGATGTGTTTCTGCTCTTGGATGTAAATGTCAAAAACCAGCACCAGCCTTTTCTGAGGTCTTCCAGCTGATTATAGAGACAAGCCTAAGCTTCCCTGAACTTGCTTTGTAACCCAAGCTAACTTTGAAATTTAAATCCTTCTGCCTCAGCCTTCTGAGTAGCTGGGATGATGGATCTGAGTCACCAGGCCCAGCCAGAATTTTTTTTTAAAACATATTTGGAAACATTATGCAACTGATTCCCTCTTTAAGCAAGATAACTTTAACTCATGGAGCCATAAATTCATTTACTATAGAAACTCCTTTTGTGAGATCTATCAACACAGGGTAGAATGTGCAAAGTATTATTTCAGAAACACTGGCTTCGCTTAGTCATTAGAATATGGAGTTCATTTCATGTATGTAATTAGATAGATGCCCATGATATCCCAGAATGCTGCTGTGTGCCTATTCACTCTGAATTAAAACATTTCTTCCTGGGGGATGGGGGCGGGGGAGTTCAGGTGATTCCTGATACTTACATAACTCAGGAACTCAGGAAAGCTACAAGACTGACAAAACCCTGCCCTGTGCAACATACTTTAGTTGCCAACTTGACATACTTGGGAAGGGGACACTCAACTGGGGAAGTTTCCCCATGGGATTGACCTGTGGGCATGTCTGTGAGGCATTTTCTTGATTGTTGAGTGAGGTGGGACAGTCCACTGCGGGTGGTGCCACCCCTGGACAGGTGATCCTGGGTTGTCTAAGGACGCAGACTGAGCACAGGCCTGAGGGGCAAGCCAGTATGCAATGTTTCTCCGTGGTCTGTTCACCAGTTCCTGCCCTCCGGCTCCTGACCTGAGCTCCTGACCCTTCTTGATAGTCTGTGAGCTATAAGTGAAGTACCCTTTCCTCCCCGAGTTGGTTTGGTGAGTGTTCATCACAGCAATAGAAAGCAAACTAGGACCCTCCCTAAGGTTACACTTCCTGAGGAGAGGAGACTCTTTGGTGGACCTGCCTGCACATGGTATGCAGAGCTTCAGCGATGTAGACTTCACAAGTCCTCAGCCAGCACTGGAGTGAGCTTTTCAGTGATGTGCCTGCCTTTGAGCTATTCACACTTCCACAAATAGTCCCAATAAACCTCCTGGTTTATTAACCACGCTAGACTTGCGTGTGATCATTTCTTTGTCTTCTCCCAGGTACTCTATCTAGGGTTGATAGATGCTCGGGGAATCACACAAGCCTTTGTACCCCACTCACTAACTTCTTAAGAACTGATGGAGATCTTTGAGAACAGCAGGGCCTTTTCTAGTCAAGGTGTGCATGACTCAGGAACCAGAGTGCTGGACAATTGAGTCACCAAAAGTCAAGCTGAGACAGTGACTCTCAAGTCCTTCATCTCAGGTTGCTGAGGAATAAAGCCACAGACAAAAGAGGTCAGCAAAGCTAAAGCAGATTTATTAAGGAAAATTAAGGAAAAAAGCAAAGTGAAGCCCCAGAGACTGGGAGCGGTCCCAAGATGGGAAACCCTAAGCTCCTTGACAGAAGCTAGAAACAAATGTAGTACTTTCCACTGAGATTGGTTAATTCTTCAGGCATTTTGAGGGCTCACCTTTACTCCTCTGGCCCCACCAAAGAGGTAGTCTCACCTAATTTTGGAGGTGGTCATGTTTTGAAGACCCCTACCCAGTCCTTCTTTGATATATTTGTTAGCTGCTGACCTTGAGTCATCTGCTGGCCTTGGGCCACCTGCTGGCATTGGGTTCTCTGCTGGCCTTGGGTCCTCTGCTGAGCTTGGGTCCTTTACTGGCCTTGAATAGTCTACTGGCTTTGGGTCATTTGCTGGCTTTGGGCTATCTGCTGACCTTGGGTACTCTGCTGCCTTGGGTCCTCTGTGGTCTTGAGTAGTCTGTTGGCCTTGGATCTGAAGGGGACCAGCAACCAGTGTTACTGGCCAGGCACTCAGGAATCTCCCAAGTGTGGATCTCCACACTCAGGCATCAGTGGGTTCATAATATCCTTTTTTCTTGATTGCTACTTTATGTAGAAGGGCCCAGCCCCCTGTGGACAGTGCCATCCCTAGGCTGCTGGGCCTGAGCAAGCAGGGGGAAGCAAGCCAATAAGCAGCATTCCTCAGTGATCTGTGCTTCAGTTCCTGCCTCTTGAGTTTCTGTCCTCACTTCCCTCAGCGATGGACTCTGACCCTGAGTTTCTAAAAAACTGCAAAACTTTAAAACATTTAATTTGTGTGTGTGTGCACCTGTGGAGGTCAAAGGATAGCTTGTGGGAGTCAGTTCTCTACTTCTACTATGTGGGTCCCAGGGATCAAACTCAGGTCATCAGGCTTGGTGGCCAGTGTCTTAACCTGCTGAGCCTTCTCACCAGCTCCCACATTGGTTTTGCTGATGGTGTTTATCACAGTCACAGAAACTAAATCAGAACACTTGTGTAATAGTCCTGCCTATCAGTGTAACCATAGAGCATGTTTGAATTCTGCCAGCTGGTGTGTCACAAATAAGTAAGAATGAATAAATGCTGGAAAGGGTGACTCAGGAGTGATGGTTTCAGTATCTATAAAAGCAGGGAACACCATCAAGGCAGACAGAACCAACGAGGACAGGCACTGGAAACATTGCGGTGCTGTGACTGGATCCCGGAACAGAAAGGGAAGGAAAACTAGTCGATCTTGGTTTCTCAGTTTTGAGAGATGAGTCCTGGTGCTTTAAGAAGCTAGGGGTGCAGGGAGATGGAAGCTCTTCTATTCTCTTTGCAACTCTCCAATTGCAAGTGTAAAATTATTTTATAAAATTGAACTCTTTATTTTATTGAGACAGAGTCTCACTCTGAGTCCAGGCAGCCCTCAAACTCATGCTCCTCCTGTCTCAACCTCCTAAGTGCTGAGATGACAAGTATACCCCACCAATGGATGGCTTAAAATTGAACATTCAGCTTTCAAAGCCCCCTGGGTATCACAGGCCAGACCAGTCTAGTTAAAGTGGGTCATACTAGTTATGGCAAGTAATAGAGCCTTTTTCTTAGGCCGTTTTAGAATTGATAAAAGCCACATGCCTGAGGGTACTTTTGTAAATAAAGGTATGAGACCAGTGGTGGGCCAGGAGGACCCTGGAAATGCTCCAGGCCTCTCTCTGAGACTTGATGCTCAGAACAAAAAGCTTGTTCACCTTCTCGTTGCTATTGCTAGGCTCAGCCCTTAACAGTCAGTGGCTGACTGAACCTTCCACATTCTGGTCTCGGGCTTGCCTCTATCTCTCCGCAACCCCACCCTTTCCCTTTGACACACTGACGGTTTCATGCACAGATCCCCTCAGATCTTGGTGCCTAGCTCTACATGCTCCCACCCCCACTATGCTTTATTTTTAATTTTTTATTTTTTTTTAACTTTTACAAAAACTTTATTGAGACTTTCATACATGCATATAAGGTATTTTGATCAAATCCATGCTCACTTCCTCCCCTCCAACATTCCCACCCTCTGAAGAGGTAACCCTAAAATCTTTTAAGGATTAGATACAAGCTCCCAAATACTTTTGACATTTTGACATTTTTGGCCTTTGGAACAGAATATGTTGCTAAGAGGCTCAAGGATATTTTGACTTTTAGCCCAGAAACTGGCTACACTTCTTTGGGGTCTTTTTACCCTAACTGCCTAGCCAATTCCTACCTCCTATTCTTATCACGCCATCCTTTGAAGGGGTTACCCAAATTGCCAATAGGGACTAGGGATGCAGACCACTCTGGCTTCTTCCATGCGGAACATGGACGCAGGGTGAGGCAACTGGAGTACCCCTTCAGTGGGTCTATCTGGGTCTATCTAAAAGACTCCCAAATTGCATAAGTCTTGTCTCTAAAGGAAGAGGAAAGTCCTTGAATCATGACTAGGAGATGTGAAGGAAATTAACATTTCAACTTCTAGACAGGGAACTAGGAAAAAGTCAGAACAGGGCAATTTTCAAATGTTCATATGAGAGTCCATTGGAGTTTCTTAACAAGGGCTTAATGCCCTCAGGTGCTGAAATTGCTCTACATAAGGGACATAGAGGATGACTCCCAGCCACTAACCCACTGCAGTGAGAGATCCTGGCTTAAGGCCTTTGCTTTAAGCAGGATGAGCTCTGAAGGGTTATCTGTGTTTTAGAACTACATCTGAGAGTTCCCTGGATCTCAAACTCCCGCTTAGCTTCTGTCCTCCTTTCTTTGCCCTGCTTCTTACTGGAGAATGTGTGCATATGCATGTGTATTTATGCGAAGGTGCAGTGCGCATGCGTGTGTGTGTCTCCAAACAGAGGTGACTTCTGGAATAACCAGATTGAAGACACTGAGGCAGAAACAATGGGTTTCAGAATCATAAGCTCAGCTATCAATCCTTAGCCCCAATACCTACCACCTACTTGACCTTGGAGACAGCTCCTCTGCCCCCCCATAGCTATGATGTGGGACAAGTGACACCTGTTTCTCACCTGACTACAGAGAATCCTGGAATGTTCAGTGTCTGGTGCCCTTTTCCTTGGTCTCTGGACTGCGCAGATCTGGAGCAGGCTGGGCTTCCTCTCCAGCAAAGGCTGTGCCTTTGGACCACAGATAATCTCTCCTTGTGTCTCCCTCAATAGAGGATGTTAGCAAATGATTAACCAAGTGTTCTGACTGCACTTACTCCTACTTTACCCCCACAAAAAGTAAACAGCAGAATAAATTGCCCATCTGCTGTCATTAATCACGAATACGATCTTTTGCCACTGCAATACAAGGCAGATACAGTAATGGCAAAATCCATAGCTGGAGTGATGACCGAGTGTAAGGTTGGCTTTCTTCTATACATAGCTCCAGACCATGATCTGTTATTTAAATGCATAGTTAGTGGCTAAAGTGGTCAATATGTCACCCGCCTTAGCTGCCACTGGCAGCTGGCCACTATGAGCCTTGAGCCTGGGAGACTCTGGGTGACATCATTCATGAGGAGATTGTTCTGAAATGAAGGAAAAGCTGGACTCCAGTTGATGAGAGAACTCCTTTACAGTGTTGAAAGTCCAGATGTGGATGCTTCTCTTGTTTAGAAAGGGACACGTGTCAAAGGCAAGAATGTATTTAGGAGGCTGAAGACAGTGCAGTGGCTAACAGCACTGGTGGCTCTTGCAGAGGACCTGGGTTCAGTTCCCAGGACCCACATGATGGCTAACAACCATCCATAGCTCCAGTTCCAATTCCAGGGGATCTGACAGGGGATCTTCTGGCCTCCATGGGCATTGTATGCAGGGATACACTCACATGCAGGCAAACACTAAATGTGTTATATTTAAAAACATAAACTAAAAATAATATAAAATTTCAAAAAAATTTAGATATGTGGTAGTTTCAAAAATGAAATTTGGACAAATGCAGCAAAAATCAAGGAAGACAATTCAGATAACAT